>NC_025699.1:26367867-26368085 GCF_000633955.1 Camelina sativa
AGGTTTAGATTGTTCACAAAATTATTAAATCAAATCTCTTTGCAAGAAATAATTTTGCTCATCAAAAGGTTTTATCAGGAAAATCAATTATATTCTCATATCAATTTATTTTCCTAGGGTATTAATTCTAGATGGCCAATCAAGGATTAATATGAAGAATAACCTAAGATTAAGATCTAGATAGATAAAGAATCCTAAATAAACAGATCTAATAATTC
>NC_025699.1:26368145-26373001 GCF_000633955.1 Camelina sativa
CAACGGCTAAACAGCCCGCCACAAAGGCCACACAACGGCTAAACAGCCACAACTGTTACAATAGATTTCTAAATATAGGAACATTAGAATAGACACAATTGTTTGTAAAATACACAACTCTATATTCAACAGATAACAAAGAGACACAACTCTACATTTAACAGACTCAACTTTTTAGAGAGATGCAACCATTGAAATTTTATGTAAAAGAAAAAAAAATATATATATATATATATATATATTTATTTATATATATATATATATTTTAAGAAAAGGTACGACGAAATCGCAACTGTTGTTGGCATTTTTTCAGATTGTTATTATTATATAGAAAAGAGAAAAGATGAGAATATTTGAATAGACACAACTGTTTGTGCAATACTCAACTCTATATTCAACAGACACAACTTGTTAGAGAGACGCAACTGTAAATTTTTTTTGTCAAAAATATAAAATAAAGAAAATTTGAATACAATGATGAGATGTCACTTTTAAATAAATTTGTTATAGATGTGAACATTTGAATAGACACAATTGTTTGTAAGAGACACAACTCTACATTTAACAGACGCAACTTTTTGGAGAGATGCAACTGTTGAAATTTTTTGTCAAAGAAAAAATATATTTATATATATAAGAAAAGGTACGACAAAAAATCGCAACTGTTGTTCGCATTTTTTCAGGTTGTTATTATTATATCGATTAAAACTTTTAAAATTTTTAAATATTATAATATATTTTTTTGAAACTTTCTAAATTTTTAATTTGATTAAATTAAAAACTGGATCAAACCAAATATACTTTTAAACTTGGACGCCTGATAAATCAAGTTTTCCTGCTCATTCGTTGTTGGAAACATATTTGTAACATCCGTGTTCCGGGAATAGAATTTGGGATGTGTTGAGTAAACCAAATGAGTGGGTTTTAATTGATTTTTAGTTTAATTAAATCCTGGTTTAATCAAATTAAACCAAAAACCCTTAATCTTCTTCATAAAAATCACGCCTCCTCTCTTTTTCTTATTTTTGTCGACAATATCAGAGAGAGGGAGAGAAACTGTGAGAACCCTTGATTTTTGTGGTGTAAAGGAGGAAGAGATCGAGAACAAGCTTTTTCAGAGAGAAACAGAACTGTTAGAATTTGGGAGAAGAAAGATCCGACGGGTCAAATCATTTCGAAAGGTATCGATTTTTGGTAGAGTTGTAGCTAAGAGATTTTCGTACACTCTCCTTTTTACAGAAGTGAATTTGGGTTAATATTCGAGGAGATATTGGAAATTCCGTGGGGCGTTTCTTCTCATTCGCGGATTGAGATCAGCGGGTGTTACGGGGACGATTGCGGTTTCATCTGTTATCTGATCGTGCTGAAATGTTTTGGGCAGCTGCTGGACGTATAGTCCTTGCTTTTCACCGGAGGGATTAGAAAGTTAACGGTTCGTTTTGATTTCGTAGTTTCACTTGTGAGGTTGTTCTTTTCTGATTTTTCTATCAGTTTGTTTTCAATGTTTGTTTGTTGTTGTGATTGGTTGTAGGAGCGAGTTTGGTTGTTCTTGGATATTGGAGAGCCTCTCATTTGGTTGTAGTTATTTTCGTGAATCACTTGTTAAGGTAAGTGTAGGACTATGGTTATCTAAGCTGGAGTATTCTCTAATCTGCTTGTTTATGTGTTGTTTGGCATGTTGATTGTTGATTGTTGATTGTTGATTGTTGATTGTTGATTGTTGATTGTTGATTGTTGATTGTTGATTGTTGATTGTTGATTGTTGATTGTTGATTGTTGATTGTTGATTGTTGATTGTTGATTGTTGATTGTTGATTGTTGATTGTTGATTGTTGATTGTTGATTGTTGATTGTTGATTGTTGATTGTTGATTGTTGATTGTTGATTGTTGATTGTTGATTGTTGATTGTTGATTGTTGATTGTTGATTGTTGATTGTTGATTGTTGATTGTTGATTGTTGATTGTTGATTGTTGATTGTTGATTGTTGATTGTTGATTGTTGATTGTTGATTGTTGATTGTTGATTGTTGATTGTTGATTGTTGATTGTTGATTGTTGATTGTTAATTGTTGATTGTTGATTGATGGTTAGAGATGTCTCTATCGCTTGTGTGTATAGCCCAGTAGATGGGAGGATTGCCTTACTGAGTGTTTATTAAATACTCATGCATTGCAATATGTGTTTGTGGTGCAGGTTAAGGCAAAGTGTGACCGTGGAATCAGGGCGATGAAGAGGAGGATGTTCTAGTGGTTCGCTTGGTTGTCTGGCTTCTGTTAGGTTGCTAGAGTGGAGTCCTAGAATGTTGTTTATGATTGCTGGTTCTTTGGTTTATGTTGTTTGGATCATTAGTTTATGATTTGGAATTAATAGAGGCTATTTATATTTATTGGATATTGGTAATTGGTATTTCCGCTATTGATTGTGATTGCGGTTAGGTGGCTAGTGGGTATGGGCCCACTAGTTGTAGTTTATTTATTACTATATTATATTTATATATTTATTATTTATTATTTTTTTCTAAAAAAAAAGGTCGGTCGTTTCAATATTAATCTTATTTATACTGGTTCTGAATCATTGTCTAAAAATTTTCTAGCCGATGTGGGATATTGTACATAGTTTTTTTATTTTCATAAATTTAAAATTTTCCTTTTTCTAAAAATTTATGGACATTTAAAAAATGTTAATGAATGACATGTCAAATCCTGATAGTAGTCCTGGACTTTCGGTTTTCTCGGTTTAACCGGGTCAGTTTATTCGGTTTTTCAAAATTTTGGTTTCTAAAAAATCCTACCGAATTAAACCGAAATTTTATTCGGTTTGGTTCATTCGGTAATCGGTTTATTTGGTTCGGTTATCTGCTTTAAAAACTATTCCGAAGTAAACCGATTCATGTTTTATTTCGGTTAATTCGGTTAACCGAATATGAATAACAATCATTTCTCTATGGAAATCATAAGATCCAATGGCTTTTGATCGAAATACCGAACCAAACTCCAGCTTCAAACACAAAAACAAGGGTTTCACAGCTTTAATACGCTTAGGGAATTAGATGGAAAAGTTAGGATTCAAGCGACATCAGAACTGAAAAAATATGAAGCTTTTATACTGCTAAAACTTGAAAATCGGGAAAATGAAAGAGATTTGTTCTCTCACTTTTGATTATCAGATTTGTGAGAGGCAAAAAGAAATAGAGAAACGGCTGAGAGAGAGGCAAGAGTGGAAGAATAACACAGTAGAGTTAGAGTTTTCTATTTATTAAATAGATATTAAATGGTTGGGCTGTAATAATATTGGGCCTAACCATACAATTTATCCATATAACATATTCTCCATTAGATAAGCCTAAAAAACCTAGATTTATTTAAACGCAACTAACCTATGCGTTTTGTTTATCTTTCTTTTTTCTTCATTCGATCGTCTTTCTTCAGTCATCCGGCGGATCTGCAACTCGATCTCGTTTCAACAGCTTAACCATGGCGGATCTTCAACGATAGGTGATGGTTGGAGGAGAACCAAATAACCTTTTGGTTATGGCTTGCCGAAACGAACCGAACTGATAACCGAAATTCTCAAAAGTTTATGCCGATCGGTTTACTCTTTCTCACAAGTTTTGGCGCCGATAACCGAAAAGCTCGGTTTTCTCGGTTATCGCCGAACGCTCAGGACTTATCTGCACTAGTCATGGACGTTCGGTTTTCTCGGTTTAACCGGGTCGGTTTATTCAGTTTTTCAAAATTTCGGTTTCTAAAAAATCCTATCGAATTAAACCGAAATTTTATTCGGTGTGGTTCATTCGGTAATCGGTTTATTCGGTTCGGTTATCTACTTTAAAAACTATTCCGAAGTAAACTGATTCGTGTTTTATTTCGGTTAATTCGATTAACCGAATATGAATAACAATCATTTCTCTATGAAAATCATAAGATCCAATGGCTTTTGATCGAAAAACCGAACCAAACTCCAGCTTCAAACACAAAAACAAGGGTTTCACATCTTTAATACGCTTAGGGGATTAGATGGAAAAGTTAGGATACAAGCGACATCAGAACTGAAAAAATATGAAGCTTTTATATTGCTAAAACTTGAAAATCGGGAAAATGAAAGAGATTTGTTCTCTCACTTTTGATTATCAAATTTGTGAGAGGCAAAAAGTAATAGAGAAACGGCTGAGAGAGAGACAAGCGTGGAAGAATAACACAGTAGAGTTAGGGTTTTCTATTTATTAAATAGATATTAAATGGTTGAGATGTAATAATATTGGGCCTAACCATACAATTTATCCATATAACATTCAATATTAGATAAGCCTAAAAAACCTAGATTTATTTAAACGCAACTAACCTATGCGTTTTGTTTATCTTTCTTTTTTCTTCATTCGATCGTCTTTCTTCAGTCATCCGGCGGATCTGCAACTCGATCTCGTTTCAACAGATTAACCATGGCGGATCTTCAACTATAGGTGATGGTTGGAGGATGATATGCTCAAATTTACCCTAGAGCTACTCTCTCAAATTAAGAGATCAATGCAGTACTTAGGGGTCGAATTCCACAAGGACTAAAGACTACACAATAAATTATAGAGTTTTATAATTAAGCTAAACAGATAGATTTAAATAAAGAAAAGCAATGCAAAATATTAAATAAAAACTGTTGTAAAATTAATGGATCAAAAAGCTAGGCTTAGGGAATTTCTCAGGAAATTATGAATATTAAATCAATCAATTAATTAGGATTCAAACAATTAAGAACAGATCTAGAACTCTAAACACTTTTGTAAAATAAATCAGTTCTCACTGCAAATATTATCTAAATTTAAAACCAGAAAATCCAAATCTCTTTGTAAAATTCTAGGTAA
>NC_025699.1:26374425-26374757 GCF_000633955.1 Camelina sativa
GAAAGATCTTCCTAAGATGAGAGGATCTTTAGGCTCTTGATCATACTTCAGTACCACAAAGTCAGTGGAAATCATGAAGTTGCCAACCTTAACTGGAATATCCTCTAAAACACCTTCAGGAGTTCTTCGGGAGCGATCAGCCAAGATAAGAGAAATCTGAGTTGGCTTGAATTCTGTCATCCCAAGTCTCAAAGCAACAGAATGTGGCATCAAGTTGATACTAGAACCAAGGTCACAAATTGAGTGTCCAAACCTTCCTATGGAGATAGAGCAGTCAAGTACAAAGCTTCCAGGATCTGGTAACTTCTTAGCAGTCTTACATTGAATGATTG
>NC_025699.1:26375679-26375958 GCF_000633955.1 Camelina sativa
GTGGTTGGCAGCTCCACGCACGTCTGCAGGTGGGTGTCGATCGATGCCACCTGGTTGGTGTCGATCGACACCAAGATCCGGCTCATCAACGACACCAGCTTGCTGGTTCACGACAGCCTGCTCGTTCACAACAGGTTCAGCAATCACGTTTCCTTCAACATCAAGCTTTTGGCCCTGCTCATTGCGCAAGTGGCCCTCTTGATCCCTCAAAACACCAGCCTCATCACGCATCAGAATGATCGTATTAACCATCTTCAGAGATTTAGCTGCTTTTCTGTT
>NC_025699.1:26378361-26381094 GCF_000633955.1 Camelina sativa
TATTTAACCTTTCCGTACAACATAATTAATCGCATGAATTGGGCTTTTGTAAGCCAGACGAGATACCTTAAATAAGCCCAATAAGATAGGACAGTGGAAACAAAAAAGAAGGGTTTCTCATAATGTTGAACAATCAGTAAAGATTGGGGGTTATAATCGAAATAAGAGAAACTATCGGCCCCTTATTAAAAAATTCTGTAAAACGGCGACAGGCGACTGAGGCGAACGAGCTAAAGCGACGGCTCGGCGACGGTGGGATTTGTTTTCCCGGAGGTAACTAACTGACTTAGCCACAGTTTCGCGCAAGTCATGGTACCATTTTAAGGCTCTCGGTGCGCCATCCCACTAGGGTCCCGTCTTGGGATAGCTAGCTCCACTGTTACTTTGGCTGCTCCTGATCCGGATGGCAAGCGGATCGGGTCTGGTTCTGCCACTCTTAACGCCATTCCATTATGAGCAATTAGGTTCCAATCCTGGTCCCGAGGTAAAATTGTGCTGCCAGGTTAGATAAATCCATAATTTTGAACAAAACAATCCTTGCATGAGTTTATTATATATAGAATGATCAGTAGTTGTGGAACCTATANATAATGATTTGATGGTTATGTTGATGATCATCAGGTGGAAGTTGCAAGTGGTACTTGTCCTACAGAGTCCTCTCCAGAGTCTTGGGTTAGATTCCTCTCTGAAAAGCATGTACTAATGCTTCATGCTGGAGGTGACTCCAAAAGGATTCTATGGGCAAATCCTAGTCTTCCTCCCACTTCCTTATCTTGCAGCTGATGATCCTGTTCCTCTCCTTTTTGATCATATACTGGCAATTGTTGATGTCCCTTTTGGTCACAATTAGTATCGTTTTAGTTCGGTTAAGAGGGTCGAAGATCTCCTTTATTATATTGGTGCCGAGACACAAAAGGACGGGTTACAACACGACTTAAACGGATTACAAAGATGGACGAGGATAATAGACGAGCTGATATCTCGTCGATTCTACGAGCTATAAGCTTGAAACCGTTGACTTTTGCTTGGATGAGCTGGATCCTTGTACTTGCTGTACCAATTCTCCTGCTTTTTCTCCGATCCCTTTTTAAGAGGCCGTACGCCTATATTTATAGGAAATCGTGTCGGTTCGTCCAGGAAAAATACCATAATACCCCTTTCTCTTGAAAGGGATATTTGTGGGCTTTTTCCTGGGCCTGGCCTCTTTGTTGGGGTGGGATCCACCCCTAACAGTAGTCCCCCCCCCTTTGCCTTTAGTTCGTAGTCTTTAGGCGAAGGACTGCATGGGAAAATGCAGGGTTGCTGTTCTGATGGGGCAAACGAAGAGTCGCGCGTGAAGGTGCGGTTTCCAATGTTGAGGGTCGAATCGTCGCGTTCGGTGCTTGAAGCGCGTGAAGTCCGGAAGTTGTATCGTCATTGAGCGCGTGCTGTAATGATGACGTTTCTGGATTCTTCTTTCCTCCCCTATAAATATCACTTCTCTTCTGATCTCATTTACCTTCTTTTCGTGTCTTCGGTGCTTTCGTCGTTCAAGTATTCTCCCTTCTTCCTATCTCGTCGTTATATTGCTTTCTGTGTGTTGTACTTTTTACTATGGACTCTCCATGATCCGCATCGTCTAATCCCTCTGCCGGGAGCCACCTTCGACGAGCGACGACTTCCGAATCTGGCGGTTCTACTAGATCTGTTCGCCGTCGGACTCGTTCTTCGAACTCTTCTGACTCGTCTTCGGCGGATTTAGACGCGGCTTGCTTCGAAGAGATGAAGCGTCGTCTTACTCCTGGATCGGCAGTCCCTAGCTCGTCGGGGCATTCTTTCAAAATTCCCTCATTGATAGACGAGCCCCTAAACGACGACCCATCTTCTCCTAATTTGGACGACGTTCCTTTGCCGATCGTCAACCTTTTCAACCACATGCCGCCGACATCAATAAAAATTGACGCGGCGGTTGATGCAGTTCGCGTCGGGAAGTTAAAAATTGACGTGACAACTGATGCGGTTAGTGCCAAGATACTAAACACTAGGCCGAAGATTTTGATTCCGGCCTCATTTCAGCGTCCCTGGGATGCACCTTCCGGCTTTATTTGCCTTTCAGAGAAGTACTTAACCGAGTGCGGACTCACCTTCCCCCTGCCTTCCTTTTTGATGACGTATTTCGCTCGTCGAAAGGCAGCTATTTCTCAATTTGCCCCGGCGACCTTTCGAAACGCTGTCGGTCTTTCGATCATGGCCGAGGCTGCGGGGGTCACGCTTACTTGTGATCATTTTGAAGAGCTGACGTGTCTAAATCTATCGAGTCGAGAGAAAACTCCCGGGCTTTATTATGTAGCGTCGGGAAAGAAGACGACGCTCGTCGAGGGTGCCAAGGGCAAAACATATAACTGGAAAGGCTCGTATTTCTTTCTGGAAGTTGCCGCGGGGGTTATGGAGGATCCGTCGATCCCTTGGTTTTCTGGGTGGAACCCTTCACCCGGTAGCCGACCCTTCTTGCTTACTTATCTTCGCTTGCATCATCTGGTTCTACTTAACATTTCTTTCTTTCATTTTCAGTTGTTATTCCGAGGTGTTTGCTTCCGTTCCCTTCTTCTTTGCAAGCCGAAATAGACGCGATTAAGCTCCATTGCCCTTACGTGTGGCCGGGTACTGAGGGTAAAAAAGATCGTCCACGGAAGTTAGCATCTAGCCGAAGACCAAGAGGTTTTTTTTTGTTTTTTCTTTTTTTTTTTTTTTTTT
>NC_025699.1:26381238-26443197 GCF_000633955.1 Camelina sativa
GGTTTTTTTTTTTTTTTTTTTTTTTTTTTTTTTTTTTAGCCCGTATATATGTGTTGTGAGCTCTGTTTTGATATCGTCCCCATCTTCCTTTTTTTTGTTTTATTTTAGCCAGGACAATGGGAAAGATGAACATGAACGTCCCTAACGCATCTGCTCGTTATCGTCGAGCTCCGGAACCGTCGTCTCGGTCGGCTCCCCGTCAGGATGCTCGTCGAGGTTCTGATCCCCCTGCTACCGATTCGTCCAAAAGGACTCTTCCTTCCTCTCGTCAAGCTGTGGACGATCCTTCGAGGATGCGTCAAAGATCTCCTCCTCCTAACCGCCATACTGGTCCCGAGGAGACGCTCTTGAGGAGGAAGACGGACGGGACTTCTGGTCGCATTGCCGATCCTCCCAAAAGTTCGCAGAAGAGGAAGGATGGTCCCGAACAAGAGCTGCCTGCCCCAGTAAGGAAATCAAAGCCGGTCGACTTTAGCTGGGACTTTACTCATTCATCTGGGGCCCGTCCTTTCCCGGATGACTCGCAGTCTTGCGCCGAGTTGTTCTGGAAGATCCACTTTGGCGATGGTCGTCTTCCTTCTGTTGAGAGGATGAAAGAGGCCGATGCTGTCACCGAGGTCGCTCAAGCATCTTTTGAGGTCCGTTACCTAAACCAACACACTTTGAATCCTCCTTTTACGTAGTTACTCTTTTTTTTCTTCCTTCTTTTTTTTTAAAATGGTTCTCACTCCCTTTTATTTGATAGTTTATCGCGCGTATTAACCGCATGGCCTCCCGCTATGAACGCCGTGTTCGGGACCTGGAACGTTCGGGGGCGTCAAATGAGAGGATTGAGCGTCTCGAGGCTCAATTGGGGGAGGCGGTTCGGTCAAACCAGAGATTAAGCGACCTTGTGGCCAAGCTCGAACATCACCGGAGTGGGCTGATCAAAGAGTGGGATTCTCTTACGGCGAAGCTTGAGGAGTCCGAAGCTACCTGTAACGGTCTGAAGCTCACCCTTAGCTCGGAGACAAGTAGGCTCAGGGATCGGCGTGATGAGTATGGGTACCACGAGCGAATCAATGCTTTTCACGAAGTGGCCGGTCGCATGCGGAAGCTATTGTCGAAGCACAAAAGCCGCGCCGAAGCGGTTGAAGCGTCGCGGGAGAAGTTCCTTGAGTACAACCAAGCTGTTGGTAACGTTCAGATGCTTGAAACGCTCGTCGCCGAGGGTCGAATTTCTTTACTTGATGAGGAGATTAAGGACCAGGTTGAGGCCGCAATGAATCAACTGAAGGGCGAGGTTGAAGAGTTTGATCTGCCAGATATCACTGAGGCTGACTTTGACCTGTCTCAGGTTTTTGTCGGGCCTCTTCCCCCAATCCCGACTTGGAGCGCCTCCCCAACCAGCGGGAATACCGAGGTTTTTAATGATGAGGAGGGAAACAACGGGTCGGAGAGTGGGGAAATCGGTGGTGAAGAGCAGGACGAGCATGAACAGGACGAGCAGGAGCAGGTCGACGATCGTCCTTCTGACGGAGTTGAGGTGCAAGTTGCTAACCATCCTGCTGAAGGAACGGAGGAGCAAGTTTCGGTCTGTCCTGTCGAAGGATCACCTCGTCCCTCAGCTCCTGGGCGCGAATCTCCGGTTGTTGGCTTAGTTTTGTGATTGTGCTGTTGTCGCCGTGTTGAGGGGTCGGCTCCCTCGTACTATCTTTCTTTTGCCGCGTTTTGGGGTCGGCTCCCACGCATTTTAATGCGCCGTGTATAGGGGTCGGCTCCCTTAAAAACTTTATTCGTACCCTCGGGGCATTAATTGCGGGTTCCATTTAATGCCTTGTTTTTCGAAACGTTGCTTATTGGTGTCATTAAATGCATTTTCTTTTTGAAACTTACGCCTGTTGGGACTTGTGCCCTTTGTTCTATAAGTAGCCTTTGTATTTTCCTTAGATCAGTCCTGTCTTTGTTGTTTGTTGTTCTTTCTTTTTTTTTTTTTTTGCAGGGAGTAGGAAGTTATTCTGATGCCGGTGACGACGAGATCAGCATGGTTGCGCAGGGCACGGGCAGAGCTCGGCGTTAGATCCGACGAGGTGATTCAGTCGGAACTCGACTATTATAATGCACGCATTCAGCGGCTAAGGGCCTACATCATTGCCACCCGTCGTTCGTTCGAACGCTACTACGACTTCTGTCGTGTTGATGGGGTCGTGGAATGTCTTGAACCGTTGATCGACGAAGGGCTTTTCTTCCCGAAATGGCGATGGGATCGTTTGGTGGATGAGCGTACCCGGCGCAAAGATCTTTGTGCGGAAATGGTGGTTCCCACGCTTGAGCAGGGCGACCTTGATACCCTTGGTCGGAGGCCATTTGAAGATCGGGAAGAGATCGAGGCCTGTCGTGATCGTATCGACGTGCTTCGTCGTTATGTGGCGCAGTTGGAGAGCACAAGTCACAACTTTAGCGAGAGTAATCGCGTCAACGGGATCTGCGCGTATCTCGAGGATATGGTTGGACGAGGCATTGCTGTTCCGATGAAGCTGCTGAAGGATGTGAAGGACTCGTGCTGCTATTGGCAGACGGTGATTGGTGGGTTGGTTGTTTTTTGTTTGTGCCGTAATGGGGTCGGCGCCCGTGTCAAACTGTTGCATCCCCTGTTTTCAATAAAGTTATATTTCATGCTACTTTTGGAAATGCTACATTTTCGAAAGTGCGACTTTTGATGGTCGGCTTATCTCTTTTATGCGAGTTAGGACTCGGCTTATGTAACTGGGGGCGACCGTTAGCAGTTGGCTTACCCTTTTTGTGCGAGTTGCGACTCGGCTTAAAATAACCAGGGGCGACCGTTAATAGTCGGCTTATCCTTTTTGTGCGAGTTGCGACTCGGCTTAATTTGATACGTCGGAACGTCGGGTCGTTACCGGGCCAGGATAACGACCGAAATAACTTACAAACGACGACTCATTCTTGTGAAAAAGAAATTTTATATTATTGGCGGCTCTGTCTCGTAAAACGGGACTGCCTACGTACCCTCCGATCAGGAGGGATCAAGCCGGTCGTAGTTCACATTTACATGCTTATTCGAACTATAAAAGGGGACGAGCTGGATGTAGTCGAGCTCGCTTTTTTTTTTTTTTAGTAGTAGTAGCGTTTGAGATGCATCGAATTCCAAGACCTCGGTACTGGATCGCCACCCATTGTTAGGAGCTCGTACACGCCGGGGTGAACGACCTTGGATACTAGATATGGACCTTCCCAATTGGCCCCCATTTTTCCGGCGTCTGGTTCGGCGGTATTTTCGAAGACTTTACGGAGGACAAGATCCCCTTCGTCGAAATGCCGATTGTGGACTTTCTTGTTATAGTACTTGGCCGCGGCGAGTTGATAGTTCTGAATTCGTAGGAGTGCTTTGTCTCGTTCTTCTTCTAACTCGTCGAGTCTATCTAAGAGCATCTGACTGTTGAGCGCGGTATTATGAACGAGCATTGTTCGTCTGAGGCTCGAACTGCCGACCTCAGCTGGTGCCATTGCTTCCATCCCATAAGCTAAGGAGAATGGGGTTTGGTTAGTGGATGTCCTTGGGGTTGTTCGGTAGGACCAAAGTACTCCGTCAAGCTCGTCGGCCCAGGCACCCTTCTTGGCGTCTAGTCTTTTCTTGAGGCCATCAAGTATGGTTTTGTTTGTAGCTTCGGCTTGGCCGTTGCCTTGTGGATACCTCGGCGTCGACTTGCTTAGTCTGATTCGCCATCTTGCGCAGAAATTCTCGAATTGCAGTGAAATAAATTGCGATCCGTTGTCAGTTACTATCTCGTACGGGAGACCGTGGCGGCAGATTACGTATTTCCAGACGAAGAGTTGGACATCCCTGGCTCTGATGTTTGCATAAGATTCGGCCTCGACCCATTTGGTGAAATAGTCGGTGAGGACGAGTATGTATCGCTTTTGTCTGGAAGTCGGTAGCGGGCCAATATTGTCCATCGCCCAGCGCATGAAAGAGTAAGGAGCTGCTCTGGCTCGCAGGAGTTCAGTCGGCTGGTGAATAACTGGGGCGTGTCGCTGGCATTTCTCACATTTGGCGACAAACTTCTCGCAATCAGAGATCATCGTCGGCCAATAATGACCGTGCTTCTTGATTCGTAGTGCCAAGGCGCGGCCACCTGAGTGGTTTCCCCCAGCTCCTTCGTGTGTCTCCATCATGACTCGTTCAGTATCGTCGCCGTGTGTGCAAAGCAAAAGGGCTCCTGATCCCGTCCATCGAAGCAAATGGTCCTTCATCAAGGTGTAGTGGGCTGCCTTGGCCTTTAGTCTTCGTCTAGCCCATTTGTCTGTTGGTACGTCGCCGTCGGCTAAGTATGCTCGGATTTCGACTCGCCAATCTGTCGTGTCGCTGCCAGATGCAGGTTCGCATCCTCGGTTTGACCTCATCGTTCGATAAGTGGTCCTGATTTCGTTGGGCTGGTGGAGTGCGAGACAAGTCTCGGCATGCGTCTCACTTATGCTCGGCGTATTGATGCTTTCTACCGGGATGATTCGTCGAAGATCGGGATCCGATGTCGAAGCGAGTGCTGCCAAAGCATCGGCCGGAGCATTGTCTCCTCTGGGGATTTTGATGAGCTCGAATTCATCAAAACGTTTTGACAAAATCTTAACGACGTCAAGGTAGGCGGCCATGGGTTCACTTTTGGTGTCGTACTCGCCACTGAACTGGTTAGCGACGAGCTGAGAATCACAAAAAGCTCGTATCCGCTTGATCTGCATTCTGTTAGCGAGCTTAAGCCCGGCTATAAGTGCTTCATACTCGGCGACGTTGTTGGTTGCTTGGAATCGGAGACGGAAGGATTGCTCCAAAATTTCTCCGGTTGGCGAAGTTAGTCGAATCCCTATCCCTGACCCGAGATGAGAGGATGCTCCGTCCACGTGCAGGGTCCACCGATCATCTGATGGGTCAGTGGGTGTTGGTTCGGCTTCCCCAAGCGGTAGCTAAATCAGAAAGTCAGCGAGTACTTGGGACTTAGCGGCTGGACGAGTTCGATACTCAATGTCGTACTCACTAAGCTCGACTGCCCATTTCGTTAGTCGGCCCGACTGGTTTGGGCTGTGCAGTATAGATCGTAAAGGTTGGTTGGACAAGACAGCGACAGTGTGCGACTGGAAATCAGTCGGAGCTTTCTTGCGGACGTGACGACTGCTAGGGCAACCTTCTCGATTGTCGGGTAACGAGTTTCCGCGTCGTCGAGTGATTTGCTTATATAAAAGATGGGTCGTTGCTCTCCTCGCTCGTCCTTGACGAGTACACCGCTGACAGCCGACTCTGAGACCGCAATATAAAGAAATAAGATTTCGCCGAATTCCGGCTTTGCTAAGATTGGTGGGGTCGATAAATAGTTCTTTAGCTCGTTGAACGCGCTGTGACAGGCTTCGGTCCATTCGAACTTGCCCTTCGTTTTGAGAAGCTGATAAAATGGTAGACACTTGTCGGTTGATCTGGATATAAAACGGTTTAGAGCAGCGATCCGTCCAGTTAATCGTTGTACTTCTCTGGCGTTCTTTGGTTGTGGTAGATCAATGATCGCCTTAATTTGCTTTGGGTTCGCCTCGATGCCTTGTCTGGTTACCAGGTACCCAAGGAACTCGCCGGACTTGACTGCAAATGTGCATTTGGCCGGGTTAAGCTTCATCCCATACTTGTTGAGGGTGTCGAAGCATTGTCGCAGATGGGTAATATGATCTTTTGCGTGCTGTGATTTGACGAGCATATCGTCGATATAGACCTCCATAGTCCGGCCGAGTTGCTCGGCAAACATCTTATTGACTAGCCGTTGATATGTCGCTCCTGCATTTTTCAGGCCGAAAGGCATGACCTTGTAGCAGTACGTCCCTCTATCTGTGATAAATGATGTTTTTTCCTGGTCGTCTTTGTGCATGAGAATCTGGTTGTAACCAGAGAATGCGTCCATAAAGGTTAACAGCTCGTTGCCTGCAGTTGCTTCGACAAGCTGATCGATCCTTGGCAATGGGAAACTATCCTTTGGGCAAGCCTTATTAAGATCGGTAAAATCGACACAAATTCGCCACTCTCCATTCTTCTTGTTGACGACCACCGGATTAGCTAGCCACTCTGGATATTTTACTTCTACGATTGACCCGGCGCCGAGGAGTTTGTCAACTTCGTCGTTCACTGCTTACGACCGTTCAGGACCTAGCTTGCGCCGTTTCTGTTTGACCGGCTTATGCGTTGGGTCGGCATTGAGCTTGTGGGTCGTGACGCTTGGGTCGATTCCTTTCATATCAGTCACGCTCCATGCGAACGTTGAGATGTTGGTTTTGAGGAATAGTATCAACTCGTTTCGCATGGAGGACGTTATTTCTGTGCCGATATTTACGCATCGTTTCTTGTCGTTGTCGTCTAGGCTCACCTCCTCGACCGCGGCGACGCCCTGTTGGACGGCAGTCGGCTTTCCATCTGTCGGTGACGTGCTACTGTCGCCGACTCGTTGCTTTGATTGCTATAATTTCTTTCCGGTACGAAGCTTATGCTCGATCAGGAAGCAGGCTCGTGCAGTTTGCTGGTTGCCGCGCAACGTATACACCCCTTTTGAAGTTGGGAATTTAACACACTGATGATACGTCGATGGAACGGCTTTCATCTTGTGGATCCATGGGGTGCCGAGGATGACGTTGTAGATTGTCGGCTTATCGATAACCGCGAACCGGAAGTACCTGGCTATCCCCCCGACGAAGATTGGCAAAGTGATTGTGCCGACGGACAAAAGGTGATCCCCGTCGAAGCCCGTCAAAGAGTGACATTCCGGCATAATGTCCTGTTCGCCGATCTCCATTTGTGCCAAGACGTCTCTGAAGATGACGTTGACCGAGCTTCCGGTGTCGATCAATATTCTCGTCACCTCGCTTTCGCCGATCAAGAGCTCGACGACCAACGGGTCGTTATGCGGTAAATCCAAACCTTCCAGATCTTTCCCGTCAAAGGTGATTGGCATGCTTTCAGCCTCGAACCGCGACGGCCAAGACTTTGTCATCTCGGCTTTCTTAGTATAATCTCTGATTGCTCTGACCGAATCGTTGCATCCGGCTAGCCCGCCCATTATCATGTTGATTCGTCTTATAGTCGGGGGACGTTGATCAGGCTTACGATCTGTATGCGGTCGTTTTTCGTGACCGCTGTCTTCGCGTCGTTCAGCGAGTAGGTTTGGAATTTCCATCTCGTCTTCACTTTGGTCGGCTAGTATCTTTGAATCTTGATGAACTTTCGAGCGATATTTTCAGCGCGCTTGGCGTCGTTTCGTCCAGGTCGGGTTGTCTTGCTTCTGTCGGGCTCGACGACTATCTTTCCTTTCTTATATCGCTCCATCAAAACCTTCTGGAGGTAATGACATTCGTCAGTCGAGTGGGTGGTACTCTGATGGTAGTCTCAATACGAGGTTGCACTATTTTCACCTCCTTCTTTCCGGATATACTTGTTTTCGCCGATCGCAAAGGTTCGGCGAGTTCGATCTTGGTCTTGGTGAAGTGCTGTCGCGGTTTGACGTAATCGACCTTTGGAGCTGCGGCTATAGGCTGTTTGGTTATTGCACTCGCCTCTGAGGAATGCTTCTTGGCGTTGATAGCCTTCTCCTCCTCGAGCCCAATGTGTTTTGCAGCTCGGAGTAATGCCTCGGCTACGGTCTCGACATGTGTCAAAGATAGTTCTTCCTTGAATCGAGATTCATACCATAGCGCGTTTCGGAGTGCAACGATTGCGGCCGCATCCGGGATTGAGATGTTGACGTAAATCTCCTTGAATCGTCCGATAAAGGACCGAAGCGATTCCCCCTTGTGCTGAGTTAAGGCATATAAGTCGGCGTGGGAATTCTTGTCCTCAATCAAAACAGAAAACTGCTTCAAAAACTCAGTTATCAGCTCCCTGATACTGTTGATTGACCCTGGTGGTAGCCTTGAGAACCAGCTCAAGGCGGTTCCCGTTAAATGCTCGGCGAAAACTTGACAAGCTCCAGCGTCGTATTCCGCCGGGCTGAACTGTAATGGGCCGAGGGCCACGCCGAAGGTGAGTAAGAAATCTCGTGGATCGACCGTTCCATCGTAGTGGCCCAACCTTGGCTTAACCGCTCGTTTGACCGCTGTTGTAGCGAGTCGTCGAGAGAATGGAGTTTGCTGTGTTGCTTCGAGCATGAGTCCGACTTCGGGTGCCTTATCCGTTGCTTTCTGGATCATCGCGGCCATTTCTTTCATTTGTTCTTTAATTTCTATTAGCTCGGCATCCTTCGTTCGATCTGCCAGTTCGTTACTTCGCTCAGCAGGACGCTGGATAGGGTTACGTTCTAATCCGCTAGTCTGGACATACGACCCTGGCGTTGTTCTTGCCGAGGTGAAGTTCATTGGGTTGAGCCGAGCGTTGTGGAGATGATTGATTTCATCTTGCGAGTTAAACTGTGCCGCAGTTAGCGCATCTAGCCGGCTGTTAGTTCGCTCTTCTTGCTGGTCGAGGCGTGCTAAGATTCCGCGGAATAGCTCGTCTATGTTGGAGACGGGCTGGTTGTTGAGCAAAGAAAGTTGTGTTGGCGCCAATGGTGGCTCTTCGGTCGGAGGGGTCGTCAAGTTTGTAGCTATGACGAAAGTCTCTAGGCTTTCCACCGTCACGACCTTTCTCGGAGCGTCCGGCGTGGGAAGGACTGTCTGCTCCATTTGATTCGTTGACGGGGTGGTCGTTCCCCCCGATGAGCTTGCTTCTTTTCTCCTTTCCTTCTCAGTTACTGTCATCTCGTCTAGTCGGTGTAGGTCCGTTCTTCAATTCTTTAGAGAAATTCGACTTGGCTCCCCCTACCTGGCGCGCCAAATTGTTGATGTCCCTTTTGGTCACAATTAGTATCGTTTTAGTTCGGTTAAGAGGGTCGAAGATCTCCTTTATTATATTGGTGCCGAGACACAAAAGGACGGGTTACAACACGACTTAAACGGATTATAAAGATGGACGAGGATAATAGACGAGCTGATATCTCGTCGATTCTACGAGCTATAAGCTTGAAACCGTTGACTTTTGCTTGGATGAGCTGGATCCTTGTACTTGCTGTACCAATTCTCCTGCTTTTTCTCCGATCCCTTTTTAAGAGGCCGTACGCCTATATTTATAGGAAATCGTGTCGGTTCGTCCAGGAAAAATACCATAATACCCCTTTCTCTTGAAAGGGATATTTGTGGGCTTTTTCCTGGGGCTGGCCTCTTTGTTGGGGTGGGATCCACCCCTAACAGCAATAGCTTCATCAAGACAGACAGACTTTCAGAGATGAAGGTGAATTTCCCTACTTTATTGCAGTCTGCTAGTGACATATTGAAATGTTCTCGTTGTCCATTCTGCAGCTTGCCGTTTAAGCTACATAAATCAGACAAGAGTGTGTTTCGTCGTGTGATACTTATTACCTATTTTTAAGGGGTGTCTGGAGACTGATCTGAACTTTTTAACTTGTGAAGGTGGTTTATTCATTATGACTGGAGATGTCCTCCCTTGTTTTGATGCATTTAAAATGACTCTCCCTGAAGGCGCAGCTTCCATTGTTTCTGTGCCTATCACTCTTGATATTGCTTCCAACCATGGTGTCATTGTCACATCCAAATCTGAGTCCCGTCCTGAAGGCTTGTATTGTCAGTTTAGTTGATGATCTTCTGCAGTAACCTACAGTAGAGGAGCTTTTCAAGAAAGATGCAATCTTACATGATGGACGGACGCTTCTTGACACTGGGATAATATCTGCAAGTGGCAGAGCATTGGATGCTCGTGCCAACCCATGATCTCTGAGCTTCTAGGCAGTAAAAAGGAGGTCACTTTCTCATATTTAGGCAGTTCGTTGATAAAGAATGACCTTGTTCATGAACATACATTGGCTTCTTACAGAAATTTTGGGGTTATGGAATGGTTTCTGACTTTACAGATGAGTTTGTATGAAGATTTGGTGGCTGCTTGGGTTCCTTCAAGCCATGATTGGCTGCGAACCAGACCTTTGGGTGAACTTCTGGTTAACAGTCTCGGGAGGCAAAAGATGTACAGCTACTGCACCTGTATGTTTGTACTGTTCCAAGACTAGCTAACTAAAACAAAATTTTCGATTGTACATGGTTACTTTTCTAATCCCTTAGTATCATCTTGTGTCAGATGATTTGCAGTTTTTGCGTTCTGGAACATCAAGTGAGGTATTGGATCACTTAAGCGGAGATGCTTCAGAAATTGTAGGTCGAAGACACTTATGTTCCATCCCTGCAACTACGGTTTCAGATATTGCAGCGTCTGCAACTACGGTTTCAGATATTGCAGCGTCTTCTGTTATTTTGTCTAGTGAAATTGCACCTGGTGTCTCCATTGGTGAAGATTCACTTATATATGCTTCAACAGTTTCTGGTGCTGTACAGATTGATTGTAGATTTGTGAATGATTTTTGGGATATTTCTTTTACAGAAAATTGATTTTTAGGAGACTTTTACAGAGAATTGATAGGTGAAGATGGAGTTTTGTCCTACCTGTGGGAACTTGCTGCGTAACGGGGGTGGTAAATCCAGATTATTCTGTTCCACATGTCCGTTACAAATAGATTTTTTCACTTAAACAACTGGAAGTAGCTGCTACTGGCTAGTGTATATAAGATAACCTTAAAAAGTCGAACTAGTTTGGAGTAAAAAGTTGAAAGTTCAGAGAAGTAATAACTAAGTAAACGAGGTAAGAGGGAGAGTCAGCGAATAAGACTCAAAGGTCAGAGCAATATCTTGAATGATGTTGCAAATCTTGTTGGAAATTTCCTTCTTCCAATGGCCCTCGGAGGAGGAAGAGGGAGGTTGCACATAACTAAGCGTGAGGATGGAGCCATCGTAATCCGGGTGGATGCTGAGTCCAAAAGCAGAGGTGATAACGGAGGAAACATCGTCTTCATTGTTGAGCGATTCTGAATCCATTTGAGCGGTCACCACAACACCTCCGGATTCGTCGAAACTGGTATCACGCACCATTCGTTTATCTCCATGCTCCGTGTGGCGGTGGAGAGAGATGCAATTCTTCTCATAGTAAGAGGGGATCTGCAAAAGCTTCTCACCAACCAAACGATCTGTTGACAGGACCAATTCCAGTAGCTTCTGATGTTGCATCATGCCGAACTTGGTGGACTTGGCGGCAACCCAGTAGTTAGTATCCATGGCAAAGGACATGCATTCATGAGCATCATCATCAATTGGTACGAAGCGTGGAGTTGCACACGCAATGCCGGAGTAGAAGCGTGTTGTCATCTCCTTTGCAAGGATGACGAGGCGCTTTAGAGTTGCCACTGAATTTACAAATCACCCATAGTAGATTAGATTAGAGTTAATATAAAGGAACGAAGGAAATTAGTAAGTAGTAAAGAGGAAAAAAAAAAAAAAAACTATTAGAGCTGATACCTCCTTCGTCAGGAACAGAGAGGCCCAGAGGTGAGAAATACTGATCATAACTGTGTAGACGCAGACATTCTCTGGAGAGTGTACATAACCAACGTTGGGACCAAAGAGTTTGACAGTACAAAGGGTGGACTTCATTAGACTGATATTGAAACATTTCGACCCATATCACCTTTGAGAACCCAAGAGTTCTTGATGAAGGACACACAAGTAAGCTCCGAACGAAAGGAAGCTGGCAGCGGCTTGAATCATTGATGTGCATCTCATAAATGGGAAGATCCACCAATAGCCATCCTCGTCGGTCTTTCAGGCGATAACAAGTCCTCTTGAATATTGTTTCTCTCAATCCAACCAAAGGAGTGAGAATTTGCAACTGAGCTTGTATCTGCAAGTCAAATTAATAGGTTTTATAAGAAGCATGGATTTCTCTATTAGTAAAAAGGTACGATTACTTGTTTTATGTGCTGCATCCATACCTCTATATCTGCTAATTTTGTGTCTTGATTGATCTTTGGAGAAAGCTGTCTCCCACCAGAGACCACCACTGAAGCATTAACTACGATGGAAGGGAAAAGATCTTTCCAGTATTCCTAACACCATGACAACAACAAGAGGTTAGTGATTATTTGAGCCTAAGTAGTATCAAAATGTAACTTCCTTAAAATTTTCCCTCAAAGTATAATAAGTACCGTGTTCATGAACATTCTTATCAAAGGTAAAGGAGTGGTCATAACTTCACGCGAGGTTTTGGACGCTACAGTGCTAACGCCAGCCTCCATCGGAGGCATCGGGAACCACCTCGCCGACTCACTGCAAAACTGGCGTCGGTATTCGCTCATATCGAGGAATTTGGTGCTTGCACTCAGAGAATTAGATATCCACAGTGGTTCCTCTAGCAACGAAATTCTCTCTAAATGGTTTTGGACGGAATCCATTGTGTTTCAGAGCCAGAAAATTTGAAACCTTTTTTGCCTTTTAACTTAAGAAAACTTTAGTAGTACAATTCACCAATAGCTAGACATATTTATACAAAGATATATATAACTTCACAGAGGAAGAAGGATAAGAAGCAGGAGGTGGTTGTCTCTAAGGAAGTAAGTGCAGTGATTCAGAGTAGGATTGCAGAGAAGTTACCAGATCCTGGAAGTTTTGTGTTAGATTGCTCTATCTCCACAGGAAGGTTTCCTCACTCTCTTTGTTATCTTGGCTCTAGTATCAACTTGATGCCACATTCTGTTGGTGTAAGACTTGGGATGACGTATTTCAAGCCAACTAAGATCTCTCTTATCTTAGCTGATCGATCCAGAAGGATTCCTGAAGCTGTCTTAGAGGATATTCCAATCAAGATTGCATGATTCCCACTGACTTTGTGGTGTTGAAATATGACCAAGAGCCTAATGATCCTCTCATGTTAGGACGCTCTTTCTTGGCTACAGCTGGTGCAATCATAGATGTGAAGAAGGGACACATAGCCTTGAATGTAGAAGATTTGGTTATGAACTTTGAGATGGACAAGCTGAGAAGGGTTCCCACTATTGATGGTCAGACATTTTCCATGGAGGTTGTTTCTGATGATAATCCAATCATAGAGCTTCATGGAGACATTACTGCTGGGTATGACAAAGAGTTGGAGCCTGCTGAGAAAGTTAGCAAGCAAGCTGTTAAGCTTGAAGATTGGAGTAGGGATCATCTAATCAGTACTAGATGTTAGGTTGAAATTTTGGCCCAAGGACACATCGTATGCATCGACTCAAATAAACCACAACTCTTTTAACTCATCAATAAGAGGTTGGAGAAAGACATCAAGACTAGCTCGCCGATGGTTTGCACCAGAATTCAGAATTGTAAGAAACAAGTACTCAGTATCCATGCACATACCAGGGGGTAGATTATATGGCGTCAATATTACTGGTCATAATGAATGGTGACGAGATATCCCAAATGGATTGAACCCATCATTACATAATCCCATTTAGCGACTAATTTAGCGACTAAACTGTTTTGTCGCAAATTTGTGACTAATAAACGACTATAAGTGTATAGTCACAAATCAATCGGTAATTAGTGGGTAAATTATCGCTAAATTTAACGACTACGCTTTTAGTCGCCGATCGTAGTCGTAAAATCCATGTTTTCTTGTAGTGTATCGACAATCTCCACCTCTCACCAAAAGATATACACACCATATGTCTTTCTCTATATAACAATTATACATTAACACTCTAATTAAACAAATATAATTAGAGATGATACTTAAACGTAGTACCCAAGAAGAAAATAATCGAGAGTAAATTATTAGCTTTAACTTCTCTCAAAGCTTCACGGCAAACTCTGATCCAACTCGATCGGCGGTTTTCGGATTGTTATCTTCTGGTGCATTATAATTAAATACTTTTGTAAAATATTATATATGCATGATCAGTATAGATCTTCTTGTGTGTGTACTCACAGCGTCAAACAATTTAGTATATGAGAAAGTAGGACTTTAAAGTTTAGATATATAGCCTGTAGGATCACTAAAATATTTGTTGACTTAAGGAAGTGACCAAGGATCATGCTACCTTTTGTTGCTCCTATCCTATATGATAATTATATATTCGGTTAATTAGGTTACTGATCGGTTAAACATGTCCAAATACATTCTAAACATAATATTAAACTGTCAAGTATCTATCATCAATCTAAAGTAAATCTGTGTCTATGTCTAATATAAGATAAATATTGAATAACACCATTTTTTAGATATCATACAAACAACAAAAATATTTCCTGTAAGAATTTTATTGAAAGCAATTATTCAGTATCTAAAGACCTAATAATATTCCTAGTCATGACACAATCTATATAATGAAAGATGGCCAACTCTCTCCATATGAGTGACGCGTTAGCAGTGGAGAGAGTGCCACCTATTTGTCTTTCTTAAAAGCAAACAAACTTAAACTAAAAGGAATATGAAACATCTTTCATGTCTTTTATTATTTTTTTATATTACAAACTGTTTCAATATTTAACTTAAGAAATTAGAGAGGTTTGGAACATGTCTCACAAAAATAGATGCATCACCAAAAGGCAAAAAAGGGTATTAGGAGTGAATCAAAGAGCCATTTCTTACTCTTGGCGTACCATGAATGTATGAACATATAGTTAATGCGTTACAATTTTGTCAATAGTTTGAAGAGTTGCAGCAATGATCGTGATATTGGTTAATATTGTAGAGAAATTCATGAAAGTTTATCCCTAAAAAAATAAATTTTTAGATATAAAGAAGAATGGGGTTTTGTTCACTATCAAATGGAAAATAGTTGAATAAAATTGTAGAATGTTAGTTTAGAAAAAGNCCAGATCCTGGAAGTTTTGTGTTAGATTGCTCTATCTCCACAGGAAGGTTTCCTCACTCTCTTTGTTATCTTGGCTCTAGTATCAACTTGATGCCACATTCTGTTGGTGTAAGACTTGGGATGACGTATTTCAAGCCAACTAAGATCTCTCTTATCTTAGCTGATCGATCCAGAAGGATTCCTGAAGCTGTCTTAGAGGATATTCCAATCAAGATTGCATGATTCCCACTGACTTTGTGGTGTTGAAATATGACCAAGAGCCTAATGATCCTCTCATGTTAGGACGCTCTTTCTTGGCTACAGCTGGTGCAATCATAGATGTGAAGAAGGGACACATAGCCTTGAATGTAGAAGATTTGGTTATGAACTTTGAGATGGACAAGCTGAGAAGGGTTCCCACTATTGATGGTCAGACATTTTCCATGGAGGTTGTTTCTGATGATAATCCAATCATAGAGCTTCATGGAGACATTACTGCTGGGTATGACAAAGAGTTGGAGCCTGCTGAGAAAGTTAGCAAGCAAGCTGTTAAGCTTGAAGATTGGAGTAGGGATCATCTAATCAGTACTAGATGTTAGGTTGAAATTTTGGCCCAAGGACACATCGTATGCATCGACTCAAATAAACCACAACTCTTTTAACTCATCAATAAGAGGTTGGAGAAAGACATCAAGACTAGCTCGCCGATGGTTTGCACCAGAATTCAGAATTGTAAGAAACAAGTACTCAGTATCCATGCACATACCAGGGGGTAGATTATATGGCGTCAATATTACTGGTCATAATGAATGGTGACGAGATATCCCAAATGGATTGAACCCATCATTACATAATCCCATTTAGCGACTAATTTAGCGACTAAACTGTTTTGTCGCAAATTTGTGACTAATAAACGACTATAAGTGTATAGTCACAAATCAATCGGTAATTAGTGGGTAAATTATCGCTAAATTTAACGACTACGCTTTTAGTCGCCGATCGTAGTCGTAAAATCCATGTTTTCTTGTAGTGTATCGACAATCTCCACCTCTCACCAAAAGATATACACACCATATGTCTTTCTCTATATAACAATTATACATTAACACTCTAATTAAACAAATATAATTAGAGATGATACTTAAACGTAGTACCCAAGAAGAAAATAATCGAGAGTAAATTATTAGCTTTAACTTCTCTCAAAGCTTCACGGCAAACTCTGATCCAACTCGATCGGCGGTTTTCGGATTGTTATCTTCTGGTGCATTATAATTAAATACTTTTGTAAAATATTATATATGCATGATCAGTATAGATCTTCTTGTGTGTGTACTCACAGCGTCAAACAATTTAGTATATGAGAAAGTAGGACTTTAAAGTTTAGATATATAGCCTGTAGGATCACTAAAATATTTGTTGACTTAAGGAAGTGACCAAGGATCATGCTACCTTTTGTTGCTCCTATCCTATATGATAATTATATATTCGGTTAATTAGGTTACTGATCGGTTAAACATGTCCAAATACATTCTAAACATAATATTAAACTGTCAAGTATCTATCATCAATCTAAAGTAAATCTGTGTCTATGTCTAATATAAGATAAATATTGAATAACACCATTTTTTAGATATCATACAAACAACAAAAATATTTCCTGTAAGAATTTTATTGAAAGCAATTATTCAGTATCTAAAGACCTAATAATATTCCTAGTCATGACACAATCTATATAATGAAAGATGGCCAACTCTCTCCATATGAGTGACGCGTTAGCAGTGGAGAGAGTGCCACCTATTTGTCTTTCTTAAAAGCAAACAAACTTAAACTAAAAGGAATATGAAACATCTTTCATGTCTTTTATTATTTTTTTATATTACAAACTGTTTCAATATTTAACTTAAGAAATTAGAGAGGTTTGGAACATGTCTCACAAAAATAGATGCATCACCAAAAGGCAAAAAAGGGTATTAGGAGTGAATCAAAGAGCCATTTCTTACTCTTGGCGTACCATGAATGTATGAACATATAGTTAATGCGTTACAATTTTGTCAATAGTTTGAAGAGTTGCAGCAATGATCGTGATATTGGTTAATATTGTAGAGAAATTCATGAAAGTTTATCCCTAAAAAAATAAATTTTTAGATATAAAGAAGAATGGGGTTTTGTTCACTATCAAATGGAAAATAGTTGAATAAAATTGTAGAATGTTAGTTTAGAAAAAGAAAATACAGAGACAAAGAGGAAGATAGTTGAATAAATTTATGAATGTTGGTATTCATATTCTAATATTTAGAAGTTGTCAAAAAAAATTATATATACTTCTTATTAAAAAAACAAATTCTAGAGTTATATTCAAGAAATTGAGGAGCTAACATAAATGTAAAATTTAGTTAACCAAAAACTTATTTGTTACAAAATATGCATCCTTATCAAGTTTTTATTCGATATATTTTTTTGAATTTTTAGACAAGAATTGTAGACTGGTTAAATCTCTCAAAACAAAGTTGTTCATTCATGTATCTAATCATTCAATTGNGCCTTGAATGTAGAAGATTTGGTTATGAACTTTGAGATGGACAAGCTGAGAAGGGTTCCCACTATTGATGGTCAGACATTTTCCATGGAGGTTGTTTCTGATGATAATCCAATCATAGAGCTTCATGGAGACATTACTGCTGGGTATGACAAAGAGTTGGAGCCTGCTGAGAAAGTTAGCAAGCAAGCTGTTAAGCTTGAAGATTGGAGTAGGGATCATCTAATCAGTACTAGATGTTAGGTTGAAATTTTGGCCCAAGGACACATCGTATGCATCGACTCAAATAAACCACAACTCTTTTAACTCATCAATAAGAGGTTGGAGAAAGACATCAAGACTAGCTCGCCGATGGTTTGCACCAGAATTCAGAATTGTAAGAAACAAGTACTCAGTATCCATGCACATACCAGGGGGTAGATTATATGGCGTCAATATTACTGGTCATAATGAATGGTGACGAGATATCCCAAATGGATTGAACCCATCATTACATAATCCCATTTAGCGACTAATTTAGCGACTAAACTGTTTTGTCGCAAATTTGTGACTAATAAACGACTATAAGTGTATAGTCACAAATCAATCGGTAATTAGTGGGTAAATTATCGCTAAATTTAACGACTACGCTTTTAGTCGCCGATCGTAGTCGTAAAATCCATGTTTTCTTGTAGTGTATCGACAATCTCCACCTCTCACCAAAAGATATACACACCATATGTCTTTCTCTATATAACAATTATACATTAACACTCTAATTAAACAAATATAATTAGAGATGATACTTAAACGTAGTACCCAAGAAGAAAATAATCGAGAGTAAATTATTAGCTTTAACTTCTCTCAAAGCTTCACGGCAAACTCTGATCCAACTCGATCGGCGGTTTTCGGATTGTTATCTTCTGGTGCATTATAATTAAATACTTTTGTAAAATATTATATATGCATGATCAGTATAGATCTTCTTGTGTGTGTACTCACAGCGTCAAACAATTTAGTATATGAGAAAGTAGGACTTTAAAGTTTAGATATATAGCCTGTAGGATCACTAAAATATTTGTTGACTTAAGGAAGTGACCAAGGATCATGCTACCTTTTGTTGCTCCTATCCTATATGATAATTATATATTCGGTTAATTAGGTTACTGATCGGTTAAACATGTCCAAATACATTCTAAACATAATATTAAACTGTCAAGTATCTATCATCAATCTAAAGTAAATCTGTGTCTATGTCTAATATAAGATAAATATTGAATAACACCATTTTTTAGATATCATACAAACAACAAAAATATTTCCTGTAAGAATTTTATTGAAAGCAATTATTCAGTATCTAAAGACCTAATAATATTCCTAGTCATGACACAATCTATATAATGAAAGATGGCCAACTCTCTCCATATGAGTGACGCGTTAGCAGTGGAGAGAGTGCCACCTATTTGTCTTTCTTAAAAGCAAACAAACTTAAACTAAAAGGAATATGAAACATCTTTCATGTCTTTTATTATTTTTTTATATTACAAACTGTTTCAATATTTAACTTAAGAAATTAGAGAGGTTTGGAACATGTCTCACAAAAATAGATGCATCACCAAAAGGCAAAAAAGGGTATTAGGAGTGAATCAAAGAGCCATTTCTTACTCTTGGCGTACCATGAATGTATGAACATATAGTTAATGCGTTACAATTTTGTCAATAGTTTGAAGAGTTGCAGCAATGATCGTGATATTGGTTAATATTGTAGAGAAATTCATGAAAGTTTATCCCTAAAAAAATAAATTTTTAGATATAAAGAAGAATGGGGTTTTGTTCACTATCAAATGGAAAATAGTTGAATAAAATTGTAGAATGTTAGTTTAGAAAAAGAAAATACAGAGACAAAGAGGAAGATAGTTGAATAAATTTATGAATGTTGGTATTCATATTCTAATATTTAGAAGTTGTCAAAAAAAATTATATATACTTCTTATTAAAAAAACAAATTCTAGAGTTATATTCAAGAAATTGAGGAGCTAACATAAATGTAAAATTTAGTTAACCAAAAACTTATTTGTTACAAAATATGCATCCTTATCAAGTTTTTATTCGATATATTTTTTTGAATTTTTAGACAAGAATTGTAGACTGGTTAAATCTCTCAAAACAAAGTTGTTCATTCATGTATCTAATCATTCAATTGCAAAATAAGAAAACTTATGTGAAGTATTAAAAAAATGAACATCAAATTATATTTTCCAATTTAAGAAAACAAAAATAATCTTTACATATATTAAAAAAACAATAGCAACATTATTTAAAAAATGATAAATCATAAGCCTGAACATAGCGTGGGTATTGATCTAGTAATTATTAAAAGGTGAAACATAATTGCTAGATTTGGCGAGGGATTAAAAATAATGAGATATCCCAAATTTTTTTTTTGGATATCCCACATTAGATGGTTGTAAAGAATCTGGTCCGAATGTTCGGTTTTTCTAGGTTTGTTGGTTTGAGTCTTTGTATAAAGATTTTTCTCCTAATTAGTTGCAGACGTTTATTCCTAATTATGGTCCCTTCACTAGCATTGGTCTTCCCAATACACCAAACTACCAAAGTTGTCTCTCTTCTTCTCCATTCCGCTTTAAAATTTACGAAAAAGAAGGAATTAATTAAAAATTTAAAAGCTATATAAAAGTATTAATCAAAGAGCAATCAGTTGGTAGCTAAGGCGTTTAATTTACGTATTTAAATGGTTAACCGTCGTTTGTTTCTTCAAGTGAAGGTAGACATATCGCAGACAAGCCAGTAANGAAACAAGTACTCAGTATCCATGCACATACCAGGGGGTAGATTATATGGCGTCAATATTACTGGTCATAATGAATGGTGACGAGATATCCCAAATGGATTGAACCCATCATTACATAATCCCATTTAGCGACTAATTTAGCGACTAAACTGTTTTGTCGCAAATTTGTGACTAATAAACGACTATAAGTGTATAGTCACAAATCAATCGGTAATTAGTGGGTAAATTATCGCTAAATTTAACGACTACGCTTTTAGTCGCCGATCGTAGTCGTAAAATCCATGTTTTCTTGTAGTGTATCGACAATCTCCACCTCTCACCAAAAGATATACACACCATATGTCTTTCTCTATATAACAATTATACATTAACACTCTAATTAAACAAATATAATTAGAGATGATACTTAAACGTAGTACCCAAGAAGAAAATAATCGAGAGTAAATTATTAGCTTTAACTTCTCTCAAAGCTTCACGGCAAACTCTGATCCAACTCGATCGGCGGTTTTCGGATTGTTATCTTCTGGTGCATTATAATTAAATACTTTTGTAAAATATTATATATGCATGATCAGTATAGATCTTCTTGTGTGTGTACTCACAGCGTCAAACAATTTAGTATATGAGAAAGTAGGACTTTAAAGTTTAGATATATAGCCTGTAGGATCACTAAAATATTTGTTGACTTAAGGAAGTGACCAAGGATCATGCTACCTTTTGTTGCTCCTATCCTATATGATAATTATATATTCGGTTAATTAGGTTACTGATCGGTTAAACATGTCCAAATACATTCTAAACATAATATTAAACTGTCAAGTATCTATCATCAATCTAAAGTAAATCTGTGTCTATGTCTAATATAAGATAAATATTGAATAACACCATTTTTTAGATATCATACAAACAACAAAAATATTTCCTGTAAGAATTTTATTGAAAGCAATTATTCAGTATCTAAAGACCTAATAATATTCCTAGTCATGACACAATCTATATAATGAAAGATGGCCAACTCTCTCCATATGAGTGACGCGTTAGCAGTGGAGAGAGTGCCACCTATTTGTCTTTCTTAAAAGCAAACAAACTTAAACTAAAAGGAATATGAAACATCTTTCATGTCTTTTATTATTTTTTTATATTACAAACTGTTTCAATATTTAACTTAAGAAATTAGAGAGGTTTGGAACATGTCTCACAAAAATAGATGCATCACCAAAAGGCAAAAAAGGGTATTAGGAGTGAATCAAAGAGCCATTTCTTACTCTTGGCGTACCATGAATGTATGAACATATAGTTAATGCGTTACAATTTTGTCAATAGTTTGAAGAGTTGCAGCAATGATCGTGATATTGGTTAATATTGTAGAGAAATTCATGAAAGTTTATCCCTAAAAAAATAAATTTTTAGATATAAAGAAGAATGGGGTTTTGTTCACTATCAAATGGAAAATAGTTGAATAAAATTGTAGAATGTTAGTTTAGAAAAAGAAAATACAGAGACAAAGAGGAAGATAGTTGAATAAATTTATGAATGTTGGTATTCATATTCTAATATTTAGAAGTTGTCAAAAAAAATTATATATACTTCTTATTAAAAAAACAAATTCTAGAGTTATATTCAAGAAATTGAGGAGCTAACATAAATGTAAAATTTAGTTAACCAAAAACTTATTTGTTACAAAATATGCATCCTTATCAAGTTTTTATTCGATATATTTTTTTGAATTTTTAGACAAGAATTGTAGACTGGTTAAATCTCTCAAAACAAAGTTGTTCATTCATGTATCTAATCATTCAATTGCAAAATAAGAAAACTTATGTGAAGTATTAAAAAAATGAACATCAAATTATATTTTCCAATTTAAGAAAACAAAAATAATCTTTACATATATTAAAAAAACAATAGCAACATTATTTAAAAAATGATAAATCATAAGCCTGAACATAGCGTGGGTATTGATCTAGTAATTATTAAAAGGTGAAACATAATTGCTAGATTTGGCGAGGGATTAAAAATAATGAGATATCCCAAATTTTTTTTTTGGATATCCCACATTAGATGGTTGTAAAGAATCTGGTCCGAATGTTCGGTTTTTCTAGGTTTGTTGGTTTGAGTCTTTGTATAAAGATTTTTCTCCTAATTAGTTGCAGACGTTTATTCCTAATTATGGTCCCTTCACTAGCATTGGTCTTCCCAATACACCAAACTACCAAAGTTGTCTCTCTTCTTCTCCATTCCGCTTTAAAATTTACGAAAAAGAAGGAATTAATTAAAAATTTAAAAGCTATATAAAAGTATTAATCAAAGAGCAATCAGTTGGTAGCTAAGGCGTTTAATTTACGTATTTAAATGGTTAACCGTCGTTTGTTTCTTCAAGTGAAGGTAGACATATCGCAGAAAAGCCAGTAAAATCATGGGGAACATGTAAAGCAAAAGGTTCACTCCTAATAAAAGAAAGAAATTAGTTATATGTAATTGATCATATATTTGTATAAATAAATTTAAGATTATATATATATATATATATATATATATATAAAGAAGATTGATAAATTGTATAAATAAAGAACAATAATAATTTTGTGTTTTCTTAGTCCTCAACAGAAGAAGAAGCTTAAGACTTTTCATTTTTTGAACTTGAGTGTGATTGATAAATTTTATAAATATAGAATAATAATAATGTTGTGTTTTTCAAGCCTAAGACTTTTCCATTTTCTTGCTTTTTTTTTAATGATGTGTTTGAGATTTTGGACAGTTTTTTTTCAAAAATATCAATATAAATTTGAAATTCAGAAGCTTATAACTAATAAACTGAAACTAAAGATTCTCAGCCGAACACGAAGAACATATCATACACTGCTTCCATAACCGTTCATCACCTCATGCACCTCTTTTCCAATGGTTATCACCGACTCACCGTCCTCACCATCCTCACCATCAGGAAACTCCAACGTTACACAATCATCCTCAAAACCCACATCAACCACCGCCTCCAGCGATAACAGCCCACCAGCGTTGTTTCCGACCACCCGCGTCATCCGTGATCTACATACATCCGGGAGATCTTCCAGTCATATTATCATTTTGGTCACCCGTACCCAAAATCGCCCCCTCGCTAATCCTAGCCGTCATATTTTTTACTATGAACCCACAAAAAGATAAAGAAAATATAAAGATAAACCACATGTAACTTAATATAAAAAGGAGAAAATATTATTTAATTAATCATTTCCTATAAATTCGTCTATCGCAAATTTTTCCTTTATTATTATTATCTTCCGGAATCCAAAAAAAAAAGAAAAGACTAGAAAAAAAAGGAAAAAAGAAACAGGAAAGCACCAAGTAAATTGATATATAAAGTAGGCATATATCGGGACATGTAAACCGGTAATTGACGAAATTAACCGTCTCTATTGCATATTTATTGACGGTTTTTGTTGGTTACGCGTCTCTTAAGAGAGAGCTTTTAGCCCATTAAGGCCCATCACTCTTTTTTTTCCTCTTCCCCACATCAGACCGAAACAAAATCAATGGCTATATTTTTGCTCAACTGCTGCTAAAAGCTGAATTTTACTAATCAAAACTTTTGGACATGCGCACTACACTATGTGTGAGGTTGAGGAAACAGAGTGAAGAGAAGCATGGCCCTTCGCTTTTCCTAATAGTTCAAGCACTTCTGGTGGTAAGTCTTTCTCTTCTTGACCTGAAAACAAACCTTCCTTAAAGATCATTAGTAGCACCTTGTCCTGTGAATTAATTGATTTCAAAACAGTAGAAGGTGTTATGTAAAGATTGGTTTTGTTTGACTTAGCTCCCTTTGACATTGTCTGTTGCATTTCATGCACTTCTTGAGGGGTGAGTGGAGCTAGAGTATGCTTCTTGTTGTTGTGCGAGAAAGTATAGTAGTTGGTTCGACCATTGTGTAAAGTCTCCTTATCAAATTGCCATGGCCGTCCTAGAAGAAGGTGTCCAGCTTGCATAGGAACCACATCACACACAACTTGATCTGAATATTTGCCTATGGTGAATGGTATGGTGACTTGCTCGGAGATCCTTAGTTCAGCCTCATCATTGAGCCACTTAAGTCGATATGAATGGGGATGCTTTGTCTTTTGTAGATCTAGCTTATCAACCAAATACTTAATGGCTACATTAGTACATGAACCACCATTAATGATTAAGCTACATACCTTGGAGTTCATTGAGCAGCGAGAGTGGAAGATATTTTCTCTTTGAATTGTTTCAGGATCAAAAAGAGTGCTAAGAGCCCTCCTTATAACTAGAAGCTCTCCCATCTCTGGATAGTCCACAATATCCTCCTCAGATTCAACATGTTCTTCTTCCTCATCTTGTGATTCATACTCTCCATTGGCTTTAAGGATCATTACTCGCTGGTTTGGGCACTCCCTTGCATAGTGTCCTTTGCCCTGACATTTAAAACAAGTAATATCACGAGCTCTTTGGTTAGTAGGCTTACCTTGCTCTGGTTTGGTTATTTTTGATGCCTCAGGTGCAGCTCTTTTAAATCTCTGGTCCACATCAAGAGATTTTCCCTTGTCTAAAGGTTTCTGAGGTAGCGGTGTCCATGGAGTCTTACTGCGGTTAGTAGAAGCTGTCTTCCTTTTGATGTGTTGTTCAGCTTGGACTGCTAGGTGCAACAACTCTTCAAGATCATGATATGTTTGTCTTTCCACCTTTCTAGCAATCCGATCATGAAGACCATCTAGAAACTGTGCCATCAAGTTCTCCTCAGACTCTTCTACCTCCAACCTGTTTTTAAGAGATTCAAACTCTTCAAAGTATTCCTCAACAGATTTGCTTCCTTGTGAGAGCTTGCGGAACTTCTTTTGTAGCTCCCGATGGTAATAAGCTGAGACATATCTCTTTCTTAGCTGAAACCTCATATCATCCCAACTAGTGATTGGTATATGTCTATGCCTCCTCCTCTCACACATCTCTGTCCCACCAAGCTAAGGCATTGTCGGTAAGTTGAGCAGTAGCTAGGGATACCTTTCTCTGTTCAGAATAGTTGTAGTAGCCAAAGATATGCTCCATACGTCTTTCCCAATCATCGTATGCTTCAGGATTAAACTTTCCAGCAAATGTCGGCGGATTCAGCTTAAGATCATAGCCTCCTTCTCTTATGTTGCCTTCATCTCGTCCTCTACCTTGTTGATAGTGTCTCCTTGGCCTTTGGTGTTGATTAAGATCTTGATATTCTTCCTTTGAATCAGACTGATCTCAATTATCAACCTCATGGTTTCCTCTTGGCAAGTTACGAACTGGTGCTCTTGGCGCAGGTAGGGGTTGTTCAATTTGTGTCATGCGATCACCAAGTGTTTGGAGTTGTGCTTGAATAGCTGTTAGCATTTCAGCCATGTTCACCTCTCCTCCTTGTTCTCCCATGGTTCAATACGTTTTGATTTGGAGCGTTTAGCTCTGATACCAGATGATATAGGATCCCAGATGAGGGAACCCACGTGGATAGATGGAAATAGGCAAAGGGTTGATAACACTGTTCTGCCTATTTGATGGATGATAGATGGAATGCATCAAAGAGATGATAAATAGACAAATGGTTGAAAACACTATTCTGTCTATTTGGTAGCAGTGGAAGATGAAGAGATAGATGGGTGGATTGAAGGACGCCACACAGATCTGTGAAAGGATCTATGATAAGTCAAGTCTCAGTCTTCAAGGATTCACACACAAGAAGAAGGAGAAAAGGGTGGTTGCTTCTATCTCAGAAGAAAACCTAAGAAAACTCTCATTTTATTTCATTAAAACTTGAAAGGTTACAATGCTGAGAAGGGACCTTATATAATGATCCAGCAGCGGGGACCTTCTAGGGTCGAAATTTATTACAAATAAAAGGACTAAACTTGCAAAAACAACAGACTCGATTTTAGGACTTAAATAAATAAAAGACTCATAAAGACCCAACGGTCGATTCCTGCAAACAAGAAAATAACGACCATTTATTATTTGAATTCAAACACTTACCTTGATAATAGCTCTCATGCACGCTCCAGCCCTTCACTGATTGCTACGGAAATGATGAAAAGAACGTGTTCTTTAATTCCTTGTAGAACTGGGAAAAATGATGCTTGTGGAGTCTTCTCTTTGGAATCTTCTAGTTCAATGAGAGTAATCAGACTTGCAATGGATTTTTTGAATTGTTCCCTTAAGGTTCTTGCTCCCAACCTTGTCATAGGTTTGTGTATCATTATTGGCAGAATGGGTTCTTCAGGAAATGGTAGAACGGGTTCTTCAAAAATTGGTAGAACGGGTTCTTCAGGAAATGGCAGAAAGGATTCTTCCAGAAGTTTACTATTGATGTCCTCATCACTTTTGTAGGAAAATGCAGTGACTATCTCTATAAGTATGCTTGGTGGGAGAGATAACAATTTTAAAAGAATGTGTAACACATAAGTTCGTGCAGGGCATGTATCATTTATCAAAGATGTAGCTGCCACTGAACCTCCAATGCATCTTCAGCACTTACTCAAAGTGCTTCAAACAAGAGGTTAATAACAATCTCAATTTGTTACTCATTAGGTCCAAGCTATGTGTGTTTGGGATATAGAACAGTTTATGCAAGTTCTGGCTACTAATTCCCTATTAGTGATATTAATTGAGTACTCTGGCTTTGTAATATTGGAAAAGGGAAACTTGTGGATCTTAGAATCTCTCTTGTTTTCGTTCTGTAGGTGAAACAATCATCTCTCCTGGAGCTAAGCAGGGACTGATACCTCTTGCTATTCCGCTTTCGAAGAATCCTTCAGGTAAGGTCACACATTTGATCGAATCCATTTGCTTTTTATTTTTATCAGGATCTTTTGTTTAATCTTGTGTGTTTCTGGTTTATTGTCTAAGTAGGCTTACTGCACTTGTGAGATGGCCTACTGCTCCTCTAGGGTTAGAGAGATTTGGATCATTCTTGATAACTGTTGCAATGGTAAATAAGTATATGTTGTTGGGATTTTCTTGATTTTAACTTTTGCTATATGAGAACATTAGAACAGAATGGATATGCCAGTTGTGGAAGTTTGGAGGAGTGGTGATGTGATTCTTGATGCTCTGATACCACTTGATGTGATTCTCCCAAGGATCAACACTCTAAGGTAGGTAGACTGGTAACCCTAGAATTCCGATGGCTCGCAAAGCTGGATGATAAGGCGTGAGATAAACTCGAAAATCCTTATGCCCCAAACTCTCTTAAAACAAACCAAACAAAGTAAGGCGGTGGAACTTTAGATAAAAGCTTCGCGGAGACAGATGATAAGGCGTGAGACGAATCCCAAAAATCCTTGTGCCCTAGACTCTCTTATAACGACTCTTCAATCCTCAGCTAGTGAATGACAACGTCGAGTGCGGCGGAATCACTTGATATACCGAAACTCTTTGATGTAACCCACCAAGGAGAACTCTTTGATGTAACCCACCAAGGATAAAGAACAAGTTCCAAAGGAACAAAGGAGTTTACCACTCTCAAATAAAAGATAAAAGATTTCTTGATTGAATGATTTTCTCAAATGAGATTACATGTGTTTATAAAGAGACAGAAAACTTGGTCACAAAGCCAAGTATTTCTTGAAACTAATAAGACATTAAAGATAGTAAGTTGAATGAAGATTCAACTCTTGGTGCATGTATCTCTTATAATCGTCACTCTTCTTTGACCACAAAATAAAGTGATTATTTTGGGCTTTCTTGGACTTGTATTAGGCTCAAAGTGGACTGGACTTGATAGATATCATCCCCAATATAATTTCCTATGTTTTCTTTGGCCATAAGCTCTTTAATTGACCTAGTATGTGTTTCCTTGATCATCTCTCTTTGACTCTTTGATCCAATTTGCTGATGAGAAACAACATGGGCTGTATGATTTATTCCCTTTGGGCTTAGTAGAAACAGCTCTTGGTTGCCAAACATAATTCTGGGAGCTCCTAAACCAATTAGACCTAAAACTCTTAAGGTGAAGAACTAGATTGACCTCCTTTGGCAAATGAAGTGTATCTTTGTGGTTTGTTGGCCAAATCTTGTTTTCTTGGACTTTTTGGAAAAATACGAGATCCATTGACATCCTCCAACTGATTTCGTGTCGAAATTGTTGATGAGTTGGTCTATGTAACACGATATTTGGCTCAAACGTGAAACTGGAATTGGGATAGATCCACTGACTTGAAATATCCATATCTTTCACATATGAACTGATATTAAGGTGATTCCTATTCTCTGTGGTTATGTAATGGATAAAGATTCCAGAACAGTTTGGTTCATACCTTGAATCCTTCTGACCTTCTCGGAATCCTCCGTTGAATGCTCGTAGGTCCAAATCGCATAGCCATGATTTCATCTGATTTGTAAAATGAACAACTCCTTCATATGAACTCTGATTGGACTGATTCCACTTCGAGATATGCTCTAAGTGAGGTAAGAATGTATCCCGAATAGTCGTTTGGCTGGAAGAATTGATCTTTGAATTCGTTTGTGTTGAACAAGATTGAAGGATCTTCTTAGATGGTCTCATGATCATATCAAGTGGAGTCCGGCTTATAGCTAGAAATGTAATGACTTTTCATTAGCTTAACCTTTTTTAGAGGACAATGTCTCTTGTTTTCGTTACCAAGTGTAACGCCCCGACCGCCACCTCTTAGTGGGTCCCTTGTCCAATCCCAGTCCATGTCCAATCACAGTTCCGCCAGTCACTTCCCGGAAGGTCACCCATCCTTAGACTACTCTAGCTCAAGCACGCTTAACTCTGAATTTCTCTCAGGACCCTTGACCAAAAAGATAAGTGCACATAGGTGACATAGGTGGCCAAATCAATTCTTTTAAACCTCTCCGCAAGTCTCTGAAACTGGGATGTCACAATTCACCCCCACTAACAGATTGCAACGTCCTTGTTCCGCACCAAGACCGTCACCCCCGACGGTGTGAGCCCACTCGACTCCACACGCGTCTGGGTTTGGCTCTGATAACGCCCCGACCGCCACCTCTTAGTGGGACCCATGTCCAATCCCAGTCCTTGGGTCCACCTTCCTTATTGGGCCCCACATCCTCTCACTAGGCCCGTGAGTCCATCTCTATCCAACGGCCGGATTTCTACGTCCGGGAGGCTATAAAGAATTGTTAACATCTCTACAAATCACCATATGATCTTTTCCTGTGTTTTGTCCTCACTCGCACAGTTCCGATAGTCACTTCCCAGAAGGTCACCCATCCTGAGACTACTCCAGCTAAAGCACGCTAAACTCTGGAGTTCTCTCAGGACCCTTGACTGAAAAGATAAGTGTACTTTGGTGACATAGGTGGCCAAATCAATTCTTTTAAACCTCTCTGCAAGTCTCTGAAACCGGGGTGTCTCACCAAGAAGCAATTTTTAACATTTTCTGATATTCAGGTAGGTGAGTATATTCACCGGATTCTGGTTGAAAAAGATGCAAAAGAGTTGACAGTACTTTATCGTGCTTCAGCAAAGGCAGGTGAAAAACTTTACAAAAAGGGTGCTTTTGCTGAATCTCAAATTGACAATCTCAATGTCTACGTCTTGAAGAAGGTAAGACTTTAAAAACCAGTAGGATAGTGTCCGCGCTACGCCGCAGGGTTGTTTTTGTATTTTTTATTTTAAAGATAAATTTTTGTATGGTGTTTGTAATTAAAATTTATTATTAATATAGTTTTTGACAATTTTATTGGTAATATTTTGTTTTAGGTTTTTGTTATTATTTGTTTCTGGTTATCTTTTATTTTATTATTGTAATGAAATTATAGACTAAAATCAATTATGTTTTTATTGTATTATGATGCATTGAAGCACCATTATTAGTGTTAGCTTTCACACCATAGCTCATCAAACCTATCTATACTATTAATTGGGGAGTACACTTAGGATTAAAAAAAATACAAATAACGAGTATTCCATATTATGCCCTCACGCAGAAAATAAAGGACGAACAGAAAAAAAATTAATTTAAGTGCATATATGTAATCAAACTGGAGCCAAACACGCAGATCCTTATTGTTAGGGATTATATTATTCGGATCTTTGATATGTTGGTGACCAAGAACCAAATAACCGACTGATCTGAACCTAAAAATTCAAACCGTATCCAAATCAAAATTCTATAAATATTTGATCTGAACCTAAAAATTCAAACCGTATCCAAATCAAAATTCTATAAATATTGTGATCGAAACCTTACAAAAATACCATCCCTTATCAAATCAAATAAAATTGGAAACAAAAATATTGATATCCCACTACTTAAATATTGTGATCGAAACCTTACAAAAATACCATCCCTTATCAAATCAAATAAAATTGGAAACAAAAATATTGATATCCCTAATCATACTCTCTAATACTACATGTAAAATATATCAAAAACGGCAACTACTTAAATATTGTGATCGAAACCTATACAAAAATACGATTCCAAAAATATTTAAAAATATGTTTACAAAAATATAGCAAATATACAAAAATATTGCAATCCCTACAATCTAAATAAACAAAAATTTACAAAAATATAAAATATATCAAAAACGGCAACAACTTAAATATTGTGATCGAAAATATAGCAAATATTACGTTAATGCAATTACGAAATCATATCAATCTAGAACAAAAAAATGGGAACAACTTATATACGATCCCTTATCGAATCAAAAAAAATTGGAAACAAAAATATTCCAATCCCTAATCACACGCATCTTAAACTACTATAAAAACAATATGATAGAGCGTTACAAACAAACACATCAAAATTCTAATTTAATAGTTCAGAGAATCACCTTCGTAGAAGAGATGGCAGCTACCAATGGTTTGACTCATGTATCCGAACTCAAAGCCTTCAAAACAACATGGAAGATTTGTGTTAAGATTGTCCATACATGGAAGCAATATACTACTTTCAGTGGAGACACAATTGAAATGATTTTGGCTGATGCTAAAGTAAGTTTTTCTGGTTTTTATTTACTTTACACAAATTTGAATAAGTTTTATCTACTAACAATATGTTTTTCTGGTTTTTATTTACTTTACACAAATTTGAATAAGTTTTATCTACTAACAATATGTATATTGTTTCAGGGTACTCTTATTCATGCCACCATTAAGAAACAACAGATGAACAAATTTCAAAGGCTAATTGTTTTTGGAGAATGGAGAACAATAGAAAACTTTCAACTCACAAAATCATCAGGGAAGTTTCGGGCAACCAAACATCCCTACAAGATGAACATCATGAACTCAACCATCATAACCCAATGTCCATCTGTATCAAATGATTTTTATTTGGATCTAGCTTCGTACGAGAATATTCTCGCAGAAGATGGATTGAATGAACACATTCTTATAGGCAAGTTTACTAACATGTGTTTCGTTGTAACTATAGTTATATATGATTATGATTATAGTATAGATACTAATAATAATTGAATATGCTCGACTTTAGATGTTGTTGGTCAGGTGGTTTCTATTGGGGAAATGAAAATGACAGAGCTCAATGATAAACCAAAAAAGAGATTAGCAGTTGAACTGCGAGATACCAGGTAATGAGATCTAAATCATAAAAGTTTACTTTTTAATATACAAAATTTTATAATTCTGTACATTTCGGGATGCAGTGATGTGCGATTATCATGCACCCTATGGGGTAAGTTTGCTGACCAGATGTGGCAAGCATGTCATGATGCAAACGATTCAATGGTCATATGCTTAATTCGATGTGCGAAGATCAACAACTACAATGGTAATGTCAAGTTTACACATATTTGACTAATATTAAAAATTTTGATTTTGATAATACAAATTTACAATCCTTTGTAGGTGAGAGAACAATCTCAAATGCTTTCGATATGTCATTGTTGTTAATCAACCCGGACGACTACAGTACTGTAGATGATTTTACTGAGAAGTACTATTCTAAACTACTTATTTAATTACATGTGATTAAATTTACTATTGTCATGATGTGAGTTTAATTTACTATTGTCATGATGTGAGATTGATTTTTATGGTATACAGACTACCAAGAGATGATTTGAAAATCACTTGTGCGGACAGAAACTCTTCGTGCGTAAAGATGTCAAATGACAAGGACGATTATATCAACCAGTACCCACCAAGCACAATTTCTGATCTTCTCGAAGCTACCATGGTAAAATTAATTTTTAAAAACTCTTCCTTAATAGTATAACTTATAATTCTAATTTTGATTGCATGTTCATTTTAGGAAGGGAAGTTTAAAATATATTGTACTATCTATCACATTGACATGGAGTTTGGCTGGTACTACTTTACCTGTGTAAAGTGTAAACAAACATGCTTTCTCAAACCAAAAAAGGAGAACGAAATCATCACCAAAAACAAAAAAAAGTCTCTTTGAGTGCAAGACTTGCAGCCAAGATGTTTCAAAAGTTGTATGCAGGTAAAGTAGTATATTGATTAAAAATTTCTTTGAAAAAAGACAATGGTAAAGATGTTTTGGTCTAACACTATAATTTTTTTCATAATTTTCTATTTTAGGTACAAACTGGTCGTGGATGTCATGGACAGCACTGGTGAGTCAAAGTTTATTCTCTTTGCACCAATGCTATAAAGGTAGTTAACCAAACTTCACTAGATGTTCTAGGAGGACAGTATGATGAGGTATGTATTAAAATTATCTATAATACTAATCGATAAGGGATTATTCTTAGTATACAAAAGTTAATATTAACTAAAAGAAAATATTTTCAATATCTTTTTGTATAGATACGAGATCCTACAATTGTGCCAAAACCTTTGCAAGAATTGGTAGGAAAGAATTTCCTATTTCTAGCTTCTGTAGAAACCAAAAACATTCTGGATGGTAAAGAGACTTACAAGGTGTCTTACATTGAGTTGGGTGATAACACTACACAAGTTGACAATATTGAAGATTCCGAGTGTCAAGCTGATCCTAGGGATGTTATATCTACTGAAGTTCAGGTAAATTACAGCAGTCTCTTTTTAAACGTTTAATGGTAATATTATATAACTATCGACATCTGTTTTGTAGGAGCAAGTTTTGGTGGGCAATGGAAATGAAAGGACAACACCTTCTTCAAAACGGAAAGAAGATCATGATGAGCAGTCATCAACTTCAAAAAAGATCTGCCTACCATCGAATAAAGAAGCCATTGAAGAGGCTATTGAGAAGATTCCAGAAAAGGAAGGGGGTGATGCTTAAGATTTGGATAATGATCTGTACTTTTAAGGTCGAATTTACTTAGGTTTTATGGTTTTTTAGAATAAAATAGTATGGTTTTTTTTAGTTTTAACTTGACCTATTCCAAAAGAATTGGCTAAGTTTAAAACTTTTTTCCATCCTATTCAATTTATTTCTTGGTTGTAATACATTCTTTTTAAACAATTTAATAATTTTCTACCTTAGAGGGAGGTATTGGTTTAGGATTTAGAAAGAGTTTTAATGACTTTGTGTTTTTAAAAATCTTGCTGATTTTTAAAATCATAGAAAATTAGAAAGTAAAAATGAAGGATTCTATAAGAGATTGTTTAGGAAGTTATTTTAAATCTTGCTGATTTGTGTTTCCTAATCTTGTAAAATATTTCATAAAATCTTTCAAAATCTTTCTATTTGATGAAAGAGTTTTCATGACTTTTGTTATGAAGGAAATGTTATAAAATCCTAAACCAATAACACAAAATTTGAATTCATTAACAATCCATGATTCTTTTGTTTTAATTGAATAACATAAAACTTTTAATGACTTTATAAGACTCTTAATCCAATAACACTAGATTTATCAAGATTTTAGATAACTTTTTACAAATCCACAACCAATAACACCAAATTTTTAAAGAATTTTAAAAAGTCTTGATTGAATAACAACATATTTTACATAACTTTTAAAATCATTCAAATTCTTTCTAAATCCTAAACCAATAACCCCCCTTAGTTCTTTAACTATCATGATTGTTTCAATACAAAATTAAAAAGCAGTAGAGATTTCAGACTAACCAAATGTGATTGTGATTCAATCATGCTGCTTACTCTGAATGTCGGAGATCACATCTCCTTCTTCAAGTCCTCATCAAGGAAAGATTTGTAATATTAATACACAGAAAATCATTGACATGAAATCCATACTAAATCAATTAAAATGGATCGAAATAATAAAAAATGACAGAAAAGACTAACCTGAACCCTTTTAATTATTAAGTTCCCTGGATTTATGATACATTGTGATGAAACATCGTGAACATTGCATCTCCTACATGAAATTAGAATAATTCAATTATAAATTACTATACAAATATATTTGCAAAGTAAAAGAGTGATTTAGGGAATGATATAGACGAAGATTAAATGTTGATGAAATCATTAGGATATGGCAAACTATAGTATAAACTTTATTATAAAATCACCAGCGTCAAAAATTATTTTTAAAACCATGTCAATGAAGAATAGAATATTTTCAGTTATTTAATACTATAGATTGGAAAAAATATATCTCACTTCCTTTCTTAATAGGATAGAATTGTCCAAAACTAAATCTCAAAAAATATTATTCTTTTAGTTGCTATAACCATGGGACAGTTTTACCATCAAGAATGGTAACGAATCAGCAATAATTGTACATTATTCTAAACAACTAAATTTATACACCAAAAGTTACTCTAAGGATTCTTCTATAAACACTCTGCAATGTTTACGACTATAAGAAGAACTTCTTAATACAGATTAAATTTTAGAAGATAAGAAAAATGAAGAAGAGGAAAACTAATGCTCAATCTGGATCTAAAAAAAAAACACATACGGGTAATGAAATCATTAATGCTACCATACTGAGGAATCATTCAAATGTTATTAATGTTGCAGATGTTTTCATGAGAATTTATGATGGTTTAAAGCACAAACCTGAAATTTTCAAGACGGTTTCCCACCCTCAACAACCGCCAATGCCCTCTCATGGCCAAATCATGAGACCTGGTAATTAATATAGATAGTTGTGTCATAAAAACATTTGATAAACAATTATGTTTGAAAATCTTTTACTATTGTATTTTTAACAGGTGCTACTACTACATACTCACAGAGAGAAAGACCAGTATTGTTAGCTGTTACATACCTACAATGCCTTCCCAATCCTCAGCGTGCAGCACCTACCAAGAGAAAACCAACACATCAATATATTCAATATGAGAATCATCCATTTGAAATTAGCAAAGAAGTTTGGTGTTAAAGACTTAATATCTGAATATAAATAATATATTTATGACTACTGTTTTATAAAACATATGAAACTCCATTGTTAAAGAATTATCAGGAACAACTCAAAAGACTGGGATCACTTCACTGGAAAATCCTTCGCAAGAGATAGCTACCTCGAATCATTTAACTAATACAGAATATACACCACCTACCAAAAGAAGACATTCAAGAAGAATAATTTCAGAATTTAGTCCTCCATCTGTAAATAGCAAACAAGGTACTAAACCATATTTTCAGGTCAATATAATGTAACCTTGCTAAAGTCTTATGTATGTACTTTTTTGTTTGTTTTTGTAACATATCAGTCACGAATTTAGCATCAAAAGGAAGATTACTTACCAGACCCAAAACAGGATTAAGGCTTGCAAAATTTCTTGCAAGGCAAAAGAAACCGAATGCTCCTTCAATCTTTGAATCATCAACATGCACTACGGATGATGGATCTAATAAATGCCAAAAAAGAGATTCACTAAACACAGGTTAGAAGTAACCATCTTTCTTTATAGAGTGACATTTTTAAAAATTGTATGTAATTCAAATTCAAAATACTAACTTTAGTTAATTATCAAACATAGAAGGAAATGTAGTGCAAGAGCAACAAACATACCAATGCAGCAGCAGTTCCGACAATGATGATTCAGAAGATGACACTGATCTAGACGATGTTCCTGTTCAAGTTATGAAAGGGTATCAAATTTTAGACATTTTAGATGAAAGCTTGACCAAAGCTTTTGGATCCAAACCAAAACAAAATTGCAGAACTAAAGCAAAAAAAAAAAAAAACAGGTAGTCTATACAATTTATTTGTTTTATTTGTTTTATTTGTTCTATGTACATATACCCTAATGTTTCTCTTATAACCCGAAATTTGATGTGTTTGCAGAGTATCTTGATCATGGAGACCCTACCTACTCATGTTCATATTGTGGCGCTATTATGTGGTATGGTGAGAGAATAAACAGGCACAAGAGGGATAAGAATCCTACTTTCACACAATGTTGCTTGCAAGGAACAGTAAAGTTGCCTTTTCTACACAATCAACCTGAGCTGTTATTTGCGTTGCTAACAAACGATGACGAATTGAGTAGACACTTTAGGGAAAATATCAGAGCCTACAACATGATATTTTCATTCACTTCACTAGGTGGGTGTTGCGAAAATTCAGTTGTCAAGGGGCGTGGTCCAAACATGTTTCAGATACAAGGAGAGAATTATCATCTACTTGGTAGTTTGAAGCCTGTAGAAGGTGATTTCCCAAAGTTTTCACAGTTATATATTGTGGATACAGAAAATGAGGTCCAAAACAGAGCTGGTATCCTAAAGTATGTTAAACACCTTCTTTTTTTTAATCATTATTTTATTTTCTGTTACTATAGTAATTATATTTTATTATAAATTTGCAGCAAAGCTAAAAACTCAGGAAAATATAAAAAAAAACAGAAGTTAAGACCGGAAGTGATTGCTGCTATTATCAAGATGCTAAATGATGTCAATCCATATGTAGAAAACTTTAGGTCAGCTAGAGAACGGCTAGATACTAATCCAAAAGAAAGTTTTCATATGAGGATAGTCAGCGATCGAAAAAAAGACGGAAGAACCTATGCTGTCCCCACATCATCAGAGGTTGCAGCATTGATTCCCGGAGATTTTCATGTCGCAATGCCTACCAGAGACATTGTCGTTGAGGAACAATCAGGAGAATTACAAAGAATAAGTGAAATTCATCCAGCCTACCTAGCTCTACAATATCCGCTGTTATTTCCAAAAGGAGAGGATGGTTACAGAAATGGAATACTAAAAGCACCTGGTGGTTGTAAAAAAAACCAAAAAAATCGAGAATCAAAGCAAGAGAGGAAGTGCATCAGTATGCGCCAATGGTTTGCATTCCGTATTCAGGAAAGGAAGAACGAATCACATAATTTGTTGATGTCTAAAAGATTGTTCCAGCAATTCTTAGTGGACGCTTATACTACTATAGAGACTAACAGGTTAACTTATCTGAAGTTGAATCAGTCTACTTTGAGGGCTGCTAATTATAATACAGTGAAAGATGCTGCTAATGAAGGCAAGACAAATCTGAATGATCAAGGGACCAAATGTTATTTGCCAGCTTCTTTTGTTGGTGGACCTAGATATATGAGGAATATGTATCTAGATGCAATGGCAGTTTGTAAGTATTACGGATTTCCAGATCTGTTCATTACATTCACTTGCAACCCTAAATGGCCTGAGTTGGTCCGATTTTGTTCTGCTAGAAATTTGAATACTGATGATAGGCCTGAGATAATTAGCAGAGTGTTCAAAATGAAGCTAAACTCTCTAATGGATGATCTAACAAAGAAACACATGTTAGGAAAGACAGTGTCATGTAAGTATAGATTTTACTCATATTAATGTCGTACGGTTTTATTTTTAAACGATAATTTTATTATTTCTAATGTGTTGTTTTTTCAAATGCTTTCCAGCAATGTATACCATCAAATTTCAGAAGAGAGGCCTACCTCATGCACACATTTTATTGTGGATGCATCCAGATTCAAAGATGCCAAAATCAGAAGACATCGACAAAATGATATCAGCTGAAATCCCAGATAAGCATAACGATCCTGAGCTATATGAGATAGTTAAGGAGATGATGATTCACGGCCCATGTGGGGCAATGAACATGAATTCACCATGTATGGAAGAAGGAAAATGTTCTAAGTTTTTCCCTAAGAAGCATGTTGATCAAACCACAGTTGATAAAGAAGGTTTCCCAGTTTACAGAAGAAGGAAAACAAAACATTTTGTTGAGAAAAATGGTTTTAAGTGTGACAATCGTTATGTTATACCATATAACAAAGTTTTGTTACTACGATACAGGGCTCACATTAATGTTGAGTGGTGCAACCAAACAGGTTCTTGCAAATACTTATTCAAGTATGTTACTAAAGGGCTGGACCGTGTTTCAGTGGTTGTTGAGCCATCTCAGAAAAAAAAGGCTGAGAAAGGAAGACCTACTACCAACCAAGTCAGTAAGGAGACATCAGTTACAAGTGTTGATGAGATTAAAGATTTCTTTGATTGCAGGTATCTTCAAAAATTAGGGATCATAATTGTTTAAAGATTTAGTTATAATTATTCTAATTAACGAATTTTAATTGGCAGGTACGTTTCTGCTTGTGAGGCGGCTTGGAGAATATTAAAAAACCCAATAACTTACAGATCAACATCCGTTCAAAGATTATCTTTCCACCTAGAAGGGAAACACCTTATTTATTTCAAGGGAGATGATGAAGTCCAAACCGTTTTGGATAGAGGGGAGTTAGTAAATTCTATGTTCCTAGCTTGGTTTGAATTGAATAAGGTCTGCTCATTGGCGAAAACAAAGACATATGCGCAAATCCCTGAGTTTTTCACATGGGATGGGAAGAAAAAGAAATTTAATCTACGGAAAAGACCAGGTACGGCAATCGGTAGGATAAACTATGTACCCTTAGGGATGGAAGATGGATATTATTTACGTGTTCTCCTTAACACTCAGACAGGTCCTGAATCCTTTGATGACATAAAAACGGTTAAAGGAGTTGTATATCAAACTTACAAAGAGGCATGTTTTGCTTTGGGGTTGCTTGACAATGATCAGGAATATATTGATGATTTAGTCAGAACAAGTTTTTGGAGTACAGGTGATTTCTTACGTCGTCTGTTTGTGGTCATGCTACAATCTTTTAGTTTATCACAACTAGAAGTAGTTTGGAAAAAAACATGGGAATTACTAACCGAAGATATTGAGAAGAGACGGAGAGATTACTTTAAGCGACCAGGTATACTTACGTCTTTGGTTTTTAAAACCTAAGTCTATAATTATTGTGTTGAGATATCTAATCTATATAAAATATGTTTTTTTTTAAAGATCTCACTCTATCTGATGAGGATAAACAGAAGTTTGGCTTACAAGATATAGACAGCATGTTAAAAAGCAATGGTACATCTTTGTCTGCTTTTGCAACAATGCCTAAGCTACCAGAAGATATCATCGATGATACTAATCTGCTGATTGTTGATGAGAAAGACTATGATCGGGCTGAGCAGCAAGAAAAACATGACACATGGCTAAAGTCTATGACAGACGAGCAGAAACAAATATATGCTGAGATCATGGAAGCAGTCAATAATGACATGGGAGGGGTGTTCTTTGTTTATGGATTTGGTGGAACTGGTAAAACCTTTCTCTACAAGACTCTTTCAGCAGCATTACGAGCAAGAGGATCCATTGTCTTAAATGTTGCATCCAGTGGCATTGCTTCTCTTTTGTTAGCAGGAGGAAGGACAGCACATTCTAGGTTCGGAATTCCAATTAATCCTCATGAAAGTAGTGTATGTACCATGACTCCTGGATCAGATCAAGCACAACTGGTAGCGGAAGCATCTATGATTATATGGGATGAAGCTCCAATGATGAGCAAACATTGTTTTGAATCATTAGATAGAAGTTTGTCTGATATCATAAAAGGAGCAAGTAATCGACCTTTTGGTGGAAAAGTTGTTGTATTTGGAGGAGATTTCAGACAAGTGTTACCCATCATCCCTAATGCTGGAAGGGCAGAAATATGTATGAGTGCACTAAATGCTTCTTATTTATGGGATCATTGTAAAGTATTGAGGTTAACAAAGAATATGAGGCTTCTTGCAAAGAATTTGAATCCCACGGCTGCCAAGGAAATAAAGGATTTCTCAGAATGGATACTGAAAGTTGGTGATGGAAAGATAGCAGAACCAAATGATGGCGAAGTGATGATAGATATCCCCGAGGAGTTTTTAATCACATCAGCAGACAATCCTATTGATGTAATTAGCAGAGAGGTTTATGGGGATCCTAAGTGTCTAAAAGATAAAAAAGATCCTTTGTTCTTTCAAGAAAGAGCAATTTTATGTCCAACAAATGAGGATGTTGGCATTATCAATGAATATATGCTTGACCAGCTAGAAGAAATTCATTTAGTCGAATAAACATAGGCTTCGAATATGTGTAATATTGTTTAAATTTATTAAGCAACGTTTTGAATCTGTTTGTAGGTGAGGAAAGGACATACCTAAGTTCAGATTCTATAGATCCAGCTGACAAACGTTTTGAAAACAATCCGGTGCTAACACCTGATTTCTTAAATAGTTTAAAGGTATCTGGTGTCCCAAATCATAGAATAAGATTGAAGGTTGGTTGTCCAGTAATGTTGTTAAGGAATATAGATCCAAGAGGAGGACTAATGAATGGTACAAGATTGCAGATCACACAATTGGCTGAGTTTGTTTTGGAAGCTATTGTGATTACAGGAGACAGAGTAGGCGACAAAGTGCTCATACCAAGGATATTGCTAACTCCTTCAGATACTAAATTACCTTTCAAAATGCGTCGAAGACAGTTACCTTTAGTTGTTGCATTTGCAATGACTATTAACAAAAGTCAGGGACAGTCATTGGATCATGTTGGTTTGTATTTGCCTAGACCATGTTTTTCACATGGTCAGCTTTATGTTGCAGTTTCAAGAGTGACTTCTAAAAAAGGTTTAAAGGTTTTGATTGTGGATAATGAAGGAAAACCTCAGAAGGAAACCATGAATGTGGTATTCAAAGAAGTATTTCAGAATTTGTAATGAGTGGTTTAAATGAAGAGAAAAGGTTTGGCAAGATAACTATTGTTTTCTTTCTTTTAAGTGAATTGTGTAAAGCAATGGTACATATTTCTCTATATTTGCGAATACATAATTTGATTTGTTTTCTAACTATAGGATGTTTAGCAACGATAAAAACACTGTCGAAGATGCTGAGGATGAGAAGTTACTGCACAAGAACTTTCTTTGGAAGGAGTATCGTGGTTTGATAATAGGGATTATGTTCTAATAATTTAGTATGGTTTTTATATGTTTGAACTAAACCTACAGTATCAACAACTTACGGTTTAGTTTCAAACTTTTTTCCATACTAAGGATTATTTACTTTCTTTAAATTTAATATGTTGACTTTGCTAATATTTGAGAAATTGGTAATTTTAATAAAACTTTTACTTCTTAATAACTTTACTAACATATATACTATCTAATGACATAGAAAAGGAAAAACAGAAAAAGAAAAGATCTATTGAATTTGAATAACTTACCAAGGATATATAATAGATTTCTTCATTCTACTTCTATTTTGAAAGTTTAGCTTATGTATCCCTGTAACAGAAATTACCCTAACATAAAAAAAACAAATTGACATTAGACTTTATTGGAATGAAATATAAGCTAAACTTTATAAAACTAAACAAAGTTTCGGTGTCTTATCTTTAATTTGGAAACTGCTTGCAAGGCAAAAGAAATCCAAAACTACAGTTTCTTATAAGCCAACCTTCGATCCAATTGTTGTGTCCACTGATCGTCTTATTGAAAGTAATTTAACCTACACTTAGAGAAATTAAACATTAGAGTTTTACAAGATTGAAGTAGAGTCATAAACAAATCAAGAAAAAGGTTTTGTTACTTATCTTTGATGTAGTGTTCTTCATTGGTTGTCCTGATTTGAAACAAAAGAAAAAATTAGGACAAATATAAAACTTGAATTTAAATCTATACGTTTATCGATGTGAACAACAACAAAATTCAACACCAGTTTTGAAAAACATTCAAACCTTTGAAAGAAAACTCATACTTGATTATATATCTTCAAGCTCAACTCAAACGCAACAACTATACATCAAAGTTCAAATAAATGATAGATATAAACAGTTTGTGAACTATAAGGCAGAAATAGAAAGAACAGATATAGATATACCTTACTTATACATTATAGACGAAAGATTATCTTCGAACACCACAAACATGGAGTTACGACATTGACAGGTGTATGCCCGCTGATACAAACACCAACAAAATCAGCTGAATTAAAAATCGAGGGCATGACTAAGTAGTATAAAAAACAAGATTTTTATTAAAAAAAACTCACCTCTGCGGCTGTCGAGGTTCCACTGAAACCGGAAGTAGAATTGAACTGAATTTAACCCTGACAAGGTAAAATTCAACATTAGAGATTTTAAAGAATGGTGTGAAGGCATTTACAGACAAAAAAAATGGGTAACGTTACTTATCTTTTCTTTAGTGTTCATTGGATTTCCTGATTTTTAACAAAATGAAATCATTAGAACAAACAGAAACCTTGAATATAAAACTTGATTCTATATCTTCAAGCTCAAATCAAATTATATAATCATACATCAAAGATCAAGTAAAAAAAACAGTTTATCCATTATATCTTAGTTTTTGCATATACTGTTTTGATCAAGTAGTTTCTAGAAAACAGAATTAGGAATATTAAAATATATGTATTACCTTAATTATCCATTATAGACGGAATCGAAGAATTTGATCTTCATTTTTTTTTCTGGTTTTTAATTAAAAAACAACAAATTAGAAAACAACAAAAAAAAAACCCAAGACTAATTTGCAGAAAGATTCAAACATGTACGCAAACCCATACCTGTTTTAATATCTTCAAGATCCAGATCCACCCTGTAATGAAGCATAAAAGAACAAGTAAACCACGAATCTAAACATTTTGTGAACTATAATGAAAAATAGAAAGAACAGATCAAGGTGTTACCTCACTCGATTATTGAAGACGAAATCGGAAACTCCATACAGACAGATCGATGATTAATCCTAATGGGGGTTATCCAATTGGTGATTGATCTTGAGGGATTATCCAAACTCGATTGAATTTGACCTATTTTATCGCGTCGGTTTTTGTATTGGAGACAACTCTTTCTTTTATTTGCGGTTCATCATTTTTTTTTGTCTTTTGGCTTTCACCAACGTAGATAATTGTTAAAAGCAAAACAATTGGGAATGCTAATGGGCCTGGAAAAAAAACCAACAACTACTAAATGTTATATTCAATTTTAGTGTGGCCCAATAATATTTCCAACAATTCTCAAATATTGAATGATAATATTCTAACTTCAACATAACTTGCAAAATATATATAATTATACAAAATACCAAAATTAAAAAAAAAAATCCCGCACGTACGTGCGGGTCTTTCACTAGTAAACTATTATAATCAATCCTAATTTTCCAAATATAGCAACATGTATAGAAAGAAATTTAAACAGCCTTTCTTTATATAGGTAATGAGCACAAATCACTGTTAAAAAGTTATCATACTTGGAATATACCCTATATGTAAATGCAACAAAAATAAACAAACAACTTGATTAGTTTATACACATCATACAAAATGGGTATGTGCAGTATTTTTTGTAAGATGTGTTTACAACTAATCAAATAAACAATAAATTGGTGTTTCAGTCTCTAACACTTAACAAACTAATGTTATTTACTCTAGAATCATGGTCTCTTACGTATTATTCTTTTGAGATAATCAAGACGATTAGTAGATCTATTGGAGAGTTTATACGAAATTTTGAGTAATATTTTTTGTTAATATTTCATGAAGAAACTGAAACAAGAGATATATAAATGAGAAGACACTCGGTCGTACTTACCTCTATTGCTTTCTCACTAAATCTGGGTTCAAACTCAGTCTTTCTCAAAGACAAACGTATAATTTATAATGTTGTAAAAAAAAAGATATATTACTTTAAATGATGAATGTATTGTATAGTGATTGTATTTGTTTTTTTCTTATGTTTTTAGTGTATGTATGTGTATAACTTTTTACAGATAATTAATTTGTCTTTATATTGTAATATATATATGTGTACATTTTCATCGACTATCACACTTAATAAAACCTTTTATACATACTTGGAATATAGAAATTTAAGATGATTTAAGATTTATAATTTTTAATTGCTCCCATTTTAGTATTTTTATTTTACTATTTTATTACAAATGCATGCATTAATAAATACATGTTACATATATTAGTTTTACACAGTAAATATAATGTAAAGTCCCTACATGTTTACATTTATGAATAGTAGTTAGTAAAGTCCCTGCATATATTTTGTATGCACTTGTATAGATAACTAGTGATGGACTCGCACGTACGTGCGGGGTTTATTTTATAATTTTTTTTAAAAAAAAAATCCAACTCAGAATCCGATCCGAAAACTGGGTTCGGATTGGGTACGAATTTACCTATAAAACTCTATTGAGTTCTATTTTCCAATACATGTGGGTTCATGTTAGGATCAGATAGTACCCGACATCTGTTTGGGTATCCATCAAACCTGAATATATAAATATATCTAAACATATTTATAATATTTAGTATCAATATAATTCAGTTATCCAATAATTTTGACTACAATTAGTTTTATACCTAAATATCAAAAATAATCTAAATATTTATTTTTTTAAAATAAGCCAAAATTTAGTTAAATTTAATTAATATTAAATATTATTTTTTGGATACCCGGTAGTTTAGGTACCACTAATCAGGTTATGAAATTTAATCCAAACCGATAGTCCAATAGTACCCAAACCAAACCGAACCCATATATAAAAAATATTCAACAGATTCTATTTTTCTAAGCCCGCTTACCTGAACCCGATCTGGTAATACCTGAAAGGTTACCCGAATGTCTATCTTCACCGAAGGAAATCGACAACGATACCTGAAAAGTTACCCGAATGCCTACATGTTTACATTTATGAATAATAGTTAGTAAAGTCCCTGCATATATTTTGTATGCACTTGTATAGATATTTCACGTAATGTTTTCAAACTCTTAACGTCGTCATACCACTTAAATGGTTCGTTGCATTTGTCTAAAAATCATATGCAGCTTCTAAAGCAAAGCATTGCAAAATCTTCTAGGCCGGAAAGTCATATAAATGCCCTTGAATAAACTTTATAAGAGAAGAGAACATTGTGCTTTTTGCATTCCCAAAACTCATGTTAACATGGCAAAGCCAAAAAAATCATTTTCAAGAAAATTAAATTAAAAAGACTAAAACTTTAGCTGCAGAAATTAAGAACAAATAATAATAAAAAACAGTTCCAATTCTTTGAATGACCAACTAAATCCACAACAGTGGTCTAACGCAATATTATGCAAGTTAAGCAATAATTAGGAACAAAACTAATACCAAACAAAACAGGAACAATAGTCTGACTCAGATTCTAAGATTATGATATATGCTTTAATAGGCTGTATAAACATCATCAAGAGACAAAGACTAATATCTGGCATGCCTTCAATCTTATCTCTCAATGACAAATCCAGATCATTCTTCCATCATCAAACTCTTCTTTTGAAAGCCCTCTGACCTGAAAATATATAATTTCATATCATGAGATGTAAGAAAACCAATCAACAATACAGAAGAAAAAAATCATCAAGTTTTTAAAATATAGCCTTTTGATCTAAAATTAGGTCACGAAAATAAAAATAAAAACCTATTTGAGAGCAATATTTTGAAGTTTTGGAATTTTTTCAAGTAATCGAGATTTGGTTCTTAAAATCTCTGCGTTCATCGCCGCAATTGTCGCCTCCTCTGTTTTTATAATGTTCCTCACAGTCTTCCATTTACAAAAGAAAAAACAAATTCACAAAAACAAAACAAAATCGGATAAAAAAACTGAAGAACAGTCGTAAGAAATCGTCTTCTTGCCTTATTGGTTGCCATGGTGTTATCCATGGAATTTAATAGGAGTTACCATTCATCAAAGCACATTTGAAGCAGTCTTTTCATAACCTTGATAGTGTTATCATAACTGCAAGAAAACAAAACATCCGTAGTGGATTAAAAAAGATGAAAACTAAAAAAATGAAGCTTTCTTCTTTTGTGTCGGATACTGCAGAAGCTTGAACTATATGCTTCTCTGTGAGGGTTTTCGGGGACCAAGCACGACGCTCGACGGAGTTGCTGCCGCTTATGTTTGATGGCGCGTCCTTATTTTTTAGAACTTAGGTCAAATACCCTCATTCGTGGCTCGTGACATTTCTCTACATATTCACATATTTATAATTTTATACAACTACATGAAACACACCAAACCAAATCGATCTACTAGAAAAGTTCAAGTTTAGTATTTTATTTATCCTTCATGGACCAACTAACTTGGGCTATTTAGATTCAAATTTGTTTGCTAAATATATTTTGACTTAACCGATTAACTCTTATAGATTTTATAACATTTTATTTCTTATGGTCTTTAATAGAATATCAATTAAAACGAAAGAGTAAAGTGACCTGGAACTGGTTATTATTGGAACAGAATGATGAGCTGTATTAATTAAAATGTTTTCACTGGTTACTTGTTTTAATTGATATGTCATCTTGCTTCACAGTGCTGATGTGTCAGAGAAACATTCAAGTTTTATAATATTGATTACTTATATAGATCAAAATGTGTTATGTACACCACAAATAAACACCTTTAGGTTTATTCACAGCCATGAAGTGTTCATCTTCGTATAATACATCGTCTCTTGTGAGATTGAAAAGACTCAATTTTGACAAGGACTTGGTAAAGGGGTTACCAAGTTTTAAAGTCAAGAAGGAAGTGTGTGAGGCATGTAACCTTGGGAAGCAGTCACACAAAAGCTTTCCAAAAGAATCTCAAACGAAGAAAAAAGAGAAGCTTGAGATTGTGCATACAGATGTATGTGGGCCGATGCAGCGCCAATCACTTGATGGAAGCCGTTATTTTCTATTGTTTCTGGATGACTATACTCATATGTGTTGGGTATACTTCCTAAAACAAAAATTGGAGACCTTCTTATTATTCAAGAAGTTCAAAGCGATGGTGGAGAAACAATCAGATTGTACCATCAAGACGTTGAGATCCGATGGAGGTGGTGAATTCACTTCACAAGAATTCAACCAATTTTGTGAAGAAGAAGGAATCAATAGGCAAGTGACTTTGCCTTACTCACCACAACAAAACGGTGCAGCAGAACGGAAGAACAGATCCTTGATGGAGATGGCAAGAGCAATGCTTGTGGAGCAAGGATTACCACTCAAGTTATGGGCAGAAGCGGTATATACTTCGGCTTATCTACAAAACCGTCTACCATCAAAAGCAATCGAAGAAGACATGACGCCAATGGAGAAGTGGTGTGGACACAAGCCAAACGTGTCACACTTGAAGATGTTTGGAAGCATATGTTATGTGCATATTCCAGATCAGAAAAGGAGAAAACTAGACGCTAAGGCAAAGCATGGGATTCTTGTTGGCTATAGCAAGCAATCTAAAGGCGNCAAAAGAATCTCAAACGAAGAAAAAAGAGAAGCTTGAGATTGTGCATACAGATGTATGTGGGCCGATGCAGCGCCAATCACTTGATGGAAGCCGTTATTTTCTATTGTTGCTGGATGACTATACTCATATGTGTTGGGTATACTTCCTAAAACAAAAATTGGAGACCTTCTTATTATTCAAGAAGTTCAAAGCGATGGTGGAGAAGCAATCAGATTGTACCATCAAGACGTTGAGATCCGATGGAGGTGGTGAATTCACTTCACAAGAATTCAACCAATTTTGTGAAGAAGAAGGAATCAATAGGCAAGTGACTTTGCCTTACTCACCACAACAAAACGGTGCAGCAGAACGGAAGAACAGATCCTTGATGGAGATGGCAAGAGCAATGCTTGTGGAGCAAGGATTACCACTTAAGTTATGGGCAGAAGCGGTATATACTTCGGCTTATCTACAAAACCGTCTACCATCAAAAGCAATCGAAGAAGACATGACGCCAATGGAGAAGTGGTGTGGACACAAGCCAAACGTGTCACACTTGAAGATGTTTGGAAGCATATGTTATGTGCATATTCCAGATCAGAAAAGGAGAAAACTAGACGCTAAGGCAAAGCATGGGATTCTTGTTGGCTATAGCAAGCAATCTAAAGGCGATAGAATCCTCATCTTGGAGAATGAAAAAATTGAAGTGTCGAGAGATGTGGAGTTTGAAGAGAATAAGAAGTGGAGTTGGGATAGACAAGAGGAAGTCAATAAGATCGTTGTCTTACCCATCAATGACACACAAGAGTCAAGAGATCAACAAGGAGAAACCTCCAGTCCTGCTCTATCTCAAATCAGTGATCATGCGAACAATGAAGAAAGAGAAACCTCCAGCCCAGTTTTGTCTCCAACCGATGATCATGTGAGCGATGAAGAAGGAGACAGCTTAGAATTTCCAAAGAGATACAGATCTGTGAAGGAACTCATGAGAAATACACAAAAGGTGGTTCTCAAAGAAGCAGCTCACGTCATAGAAGTTTGTCTTCTTGCTCATGAAGAACCACAAACTTATGATGAAGCTTGTGATGATGAAGAGTGGAGAAGGGCCATGAGCGAGGAGATAGAAATGATCGAGAAAAATAGAACATGGAAACTAGTAGACAAGCCAGAGAAGAAGAATGTGATAAGCATGAAGTGGATTTATAAGATCAAGACGGATGCAAGTGGAAATCACATCAAGCACAAGGAAAGGCTAGTTGCAAGAGGTTATTCTCAAGAATATGGAATCGATTATCTTGAGACTTTTGCCCCTGTCTCAAGATATGATACAATAAGAGGCTTACTTGCGTATGCGGCTCAATGGAGTGGAGATTGTATCAAATGGATGTGAAGTCTGCGTTTCTAAACAGAGAGCTTGAAGAAGAAGTTTATGTCACACAACCACCTGGGTTTGTGATAGAAGGCAAAGAAGACAATGTGTTAAAGCTCTACAAAGCTTTATATGGTCTTAAACAAGCCCCAAGGGCATGGTATGGGAGAATAGATTCTTACTTCATTCAAAATGGTATTGAAAGAAGTATGAATGATGCGGCTTTGTACACTAAGAAGAAAGAAGAAGACGTGTTGATCGTTAGCTTATACGTCGATGATCTCATCATCACCGAAAACAATGTTCAACTCATCAACACATTCAAGGAGAACATGAAGAGCGAATTTGAGATGACTGATCTTGGTTTGCTGAACTACTTTTGGGATGGAAGTGAACCAAGTTGATCGTGGCATATTTCTTTCACAAGAAAAATATGCAAACAAACTTATTGATAAGTTTGGGATGAAGGAGAGCAAAAGTGTAAGCACTCCGCTTACACCACAAGGAAAATGAAAAAGAGGAGAAGATGAAGACAAAGAATTTGGAGATCCATCGAAGTATCGAAGCATTGTTGGAGGACTTTTGTACTTGTGTGCATCAAGACCTGATGTGATGTATGCAAGCTCCTATCTATCAAGATACATGTCATCACCACACATGAAGCACTATCAAGAAGCCAAAAGGGTGTTAAGATACATCAAGGGAACCTCAAGCTTTGGCGTGTTCTTTACAAGGAAAGAGACACCAAGGTTAATAGCTTACTCGGACAGTGATTGGGGTAGTTGTCATGAAGACAAGAAAAGCACCACATGCTATGTTTTTAGTCTTGGATCAGCTATGTTTTGTTGGCAATCTTGTAAGCAGCAAACGGTGGCTCAATCAACGGCGGAAGCAGAGTACATCGCCGTATGTGCAGCAACAAATCAAGCCATATGGTTACAAAGACTATTGGAAGACTTCGGTTTAAAGCTTGAAGAAGGGACTCCCATCTTCTGTGACAACAAGTCTGCAATAGCAATTGGAAGGAATCCGGTGCAGCATCGAAGAACAAAACACATAGAGATCAAGTACCATTTCGTGAGAGAAGCTGAGCACAAAGGACTCATTCAACTTGAGTATTGCAAAGGAGAAGATCAACTCGCTGATATACTTACCAAGGCTTTAAGTGTCACAAGGTTTGAAGAGCTTAGAAGAAATCTTGGAGTGAAGCCGAGATATGATTAAGGGGGAGTGTTGAAGCATAATCATATCTCGTATGACAAGATATTTGCATAACATAACATATTTACATAACACAACACATTTACATAACACAACACATTTGTATAAGTTAGTTATTTGATTAAGGGATGCAAGTTGTTCTGTTTTACAGTTGTGACTTTTGATCAAAGAGTTGTGTTTGGTCTGTTATCACAACACAATGGTTCGGTTCATATAAGTATAGATCAAGTCTTTCTAACACAACACAATCGAGTCTGTAATACATTCAAATTTTAGATCAATAAAAGTAGTACTTTCTTACTCTGTTTTTCATCATCGTAAATACACAAACACAAAACATCAACAAATGTGAGACCACATTTTTACTGTGAAATTCATGAGTTTCCATATATGGATGTGAGTTTCTTCATTGAGGAGGAGAAGAAGGTTGCTGTGATTTCTGAAACCTACGAAGGAGCACTCTGCCATACTACTAACAACATAGCGTACATTGTTGAAGTGGATATTGGCCGAACCTTTAAAGAAGTGGATCTCGGAGTATATGTCAACCATTCTTACCCATTTGCATGCTCTTATGTTCCAAATTCGGTGCAGCTTTAGTTAAATTTATTCTATCGTGCATTTCTTTTGGTACTGGATCTACTAACTAAATTGTAGATTGAAGTGGTGTGTGGTAGCGCAACACCCTTTGCCATACAAATGTTATTAATATGAAAAAATCTTAGAAATGGATTCTTTAGTGTCTTGCTCCTTGCTTAACTTTTCCAGATAAATGAGATTCCGGAAAACAGAATGTAACCAAGGTCAAAATCTTCACACTATTCGTTAAGCATTACATTTACAATCCTCGGCTGCCCAACACGGAAGCGGAGCACGGATAACAATAGGATCATTGGTAACCGGATGATCTAACGACAAACACTCAGCGTGAAGCTCATGCCCCTCAAATGTTCTTCCACTCCACTCATACCTTCCATGATACTTAACATCTCCTCTAATCGGAATCCTAAGATACTGACAATGTAACCTAATCTGATGCGTCCTCCCACTTCGTGGAAACGTCCTAACCACAACAACATCATCATCATCATCTCCATCACAACTCAATTCTTGCTACCTCTCAACAACAACCACATTCTCCACTTCACAAGATTCGGTCTTTACACCGTTTACAGATACAACTTCAAACCTTGTCTCCATATCTCTAACAAAAGATCCACCAAGTAAGACTTTACCAACGTCAGAAGCAGCATAAACACGTGGTCGACCAGCCGATCGACCAAATGGTCGATCACGATCGAGGGACCAATCGACCAAGTGGTCGATCAAGCACAATTTTGAGACCAAAATCCGGTTTGTTCCAGTTTTCTCTGAATTGTTTAATTTCAATCCGGTTTGTTCCGGTTCAGTTTATGTTTTCCTATAAATACTCAAACCCTAATTGTGGAAACTTATCTCTTATCTTATCTATTATCTCTTGTATTAGTTTTTGTTAAGTAGCTACCTAGGGTTCTTAAGCATTTCCATACTTGGTTTTGTTGAATCTTTGGTGGATTTTCCAGTTTTAATATCAGTTTGTCTTTCAATCTCTTCATCTACAAGCTTTTATTATGATTTCACAAAGACAAACCTCTTTCCTTTGTGTGATCATGATGATTAGTGAGTGCTATTAAGAACTTTGGGCTTGGTAGATTAGGGAGATAGATGGTTGATCATTGATGTCTAGGGTTTATTTTATGCATTTTCTATCTTGATTAGTGATAATATTGCTAGATAGCCTTGATCAAGCTGAAATCTAGGCTTTAGGATTTCCATGCCCACAAGGTGTTTGATGGAATTCCTGAACCAAACTTTTCAAGAGCTTTGCATTCCTAGCCAATGGAAATTGATGATAAGAGTGCTTAGTGGTATTTGAACTTGTTCTTAATGCATGCTTGTCTTGTGATTACCTTTGGAAATTATTGATTATCATTTGACTAGCATATGATCTCTATCATGGAAATGGATTGATTTGCATAAGTGTTCTAGCCATAGGATTGTTCTCGATTATTAGTTAGACATCCAGGATTGATTAGCTATCTCCCAAGTCAATTACCTTACCCAAGGTTCTCTTGTTAATTCTTGATTTTCAGTATTATTGCTATTTGTGTTTGTTTGCCTTGAGTTTGCATTGTCTTGTTTTCTTTCTTTGAATCATTTTGTTAGTTAAGATTGTGACTAAAGAACTTTCCTTGTTTAAGAATAGATTAAGCATCTTTGTGTATTCTTGGTTTGTTCATTAATGCAAATTGTGGATTGATGATAATTGATACAAAAGCTACTACATTGCTGGTTCACAACTCACAAGTTCCCTATTTTGTGAGAAAACACAAAAGGGCAGAGCTTCTCAACAGCCTGGTTAAGCCTAGCGGCTGCGGTAAGAGAAGCTGCCACATCACCAGGATGAGTAGACAGGGTTGTTCCTCAGCTCAGCGCTTACAACTCCCTCAGCATCCTGCCTCGTCACAGCTTTATCCGCGGATAACTTCCCCGGTGCTCCTGTTTCTTCAATTTCACTCTCTCTTTTGAGTTTTCTTCTTTCTCTGCTCTCTGTATCAATCGAATCGACAGAAGTTGAGTCGTTACCTTAAAGATTTATGGAGATGGGGTGAGTCCCCGATCCAGGCGAGTTGACTGAGTTAGCTCAGCCGAGTTTCGAGGAGTTTCAAAAACAGACGTCGCTGATGACGAGCTGTACTCTTCTATGGCAAGAGCTCTCCGATCACTTCACTTCTCTAGAGCAGAACCTCATGAAAAAATCCGAGGCGTTGAAGCAGATGATTGAAACCCTAGATAACCAGACTCAGACCTCGCTCGAGTCACTGAAACGCAGGGAGGTTACGATAGACCACAGCGTTGAGATCGTGGCTGGGAAAGTTGGGGAAGGAGCTAGAGCTGCTCTCGAATCGCTGGAGAAAGCTAGAGATGGTTGTGGTTCTAATGATGATTCCGGCGAGGTTGATGATGAAGAAGGGCTTCTCTCTGCTTTGAAAGCTCTCTGTCTTAAAATGGACGCGAGAGGATTCTGGAACTTTGTGACGGCGAGGAAGAAGGAGTTAGAGAATCTCCGGTCAAAGATTCCGGCGGCGTTGGGGGATTGTGTGGATCCGGCGATGTTAGTACTTGAAGCGGATATCTGAGGTTTTCCCGGTGGATAAAAGAGAAGAGAAGATGAGTAATGATTACGGATGGGCTTGTGTGGTGATTCTCGAGAGTTTAACACCTGTAATGGTTGATCCAGTGATTGGGAAATCGAGGCTGCTTGTTACACCGAGGCGTTGAGGAGAAGGCTAAGGAGATTGCTGAGACGTGGAAGAAGAGAGAGGAATGGTTGAGAATGTGAAGACTCCTGATGTTCATACGCGTTTCTTCAGCATCTTGTTACGTTTGGGATTGTTAGAGGTGAAGATCTTGCTTTGTATAGAAAGCTTGTTGTTGGATCTGCTTGGCGTAAACAGATGCCTAAGCTTGCTGTTTCTGTTGGTTTGGGTGATCAAATGCCTGGTAAGCTCTTATCTCCTTTTTTGGTTTTGATCATGTGCAATGCTCATTGTGAGGTCACATTTGGCTTTGTAATTGGCTTTCTTGTATGGAGTTTACTGAGAGTTTACCACATCTAGATGTATAGATTTGGTAGGTTACAAATAGTTTACGGTTTTGATTAGTTCAAATTTAAGGTTGTGTGGAGAATTTCTAACAACCTTTGTTTAGTATAAAGTATGAATTTGGTGAAGTCTGAGACATTAGTGGCACAATGTGTAGTAATTGACTAGAACTGATCATAAGCTGTGTGAAGTTGAACCCTTTTCTCTGTATCTTATTTTATAATACTTAAGCTTATGAGTTGTTAATGCTGTCCGCAGATATGATTGAAGAATTAATCAGCAGGGGACAACAGCTTGATGCTGTTCATTTTACTTATGAAGTTGGCCTTGTGGATAAGTTCCGTCCTGTTCCTTTGCTCAAAGCCTATCTAAGGGACGCAAAGAAGTCAGCTGCTTCTATCATGGAGGACTCTAGCAATACTGGCCGAGCTACGGTATCTACTCATTTCATTCATAGCATCTATTCATTTCTGTTGCAACTAAAGATCTTATCTATGAATTACTAATATTGAATGTCTTTCTCTTCTTAAGCATCTCGTGGCGCGCAAGGAGCAATCAGCACTTAAGGCGGTTTTGAAATGCATTGAAGAGTACAAACTGGAGGAAGAGTTCCCTCCAGAGAACCTCAAGAAGCGATTGGACCAGCTAGAGAAGACCAAAACCGAGAAGAGGAAACCAGCAGCTGTTCCCGCAAACAAGAGAACCCGAGCCAGCTACAACGGTCCAATGCCACCAGCCAAAGCCGGGCGTATCACAAACGCATACGTCTCTTCCTTCCCGTTCATCAGATCACCCTCTCACCCTCCTCAATACGCTTCACCAGCAGCTTACCCATCCCCACCGACAACTGTCTACAGCAACAGGAGCCCGCCTTATCCATACTCTCCAGAGATCATCCCTGCCTCATACCAAGGCTCTCCTATTGGTTACCCAGCTTACAACGGTTATTGCAATTGTCCAGTTCCTGCTCCAGCTCCTCCGGTTTACCACCCACACCATCATCAACACCACCAATTCCACCAACAGCGACATTACTACTGAATTTTAGAGACAGCGTGACAACAAAGCAAGAAGGGAAGAAGATGGTAATAACAATATAACTGATACCGTGACAAAAGTTACCTACTCTGGTGTCCTCTCTCTGCTCTGGCTCTTGCAAATTTGTCTTTCTGCGTCTTTGTTTTTGTCTGTAATATCTCTTCCAAGCCTAACAGTCTCTTTCTCTCTTAGTAACTTAGCTTTATAATTTCTCTGGTGTGTTTATTACTTACATATTAAGAAAACAAAACTCAAGCTTTTGTAATGTCTAATATTAAGTTCAACAACTTATCTTTCTGTTAATCAAAGTTGACAACTCCTCTTTGTCACTTATTACTTGACCAATCTCTGTCGCCTTCTTCACTCAGTTCTGTCTCTGACCATACAATCTAAACATCAGGACCACACGTTAAAAATTGCATTTATTCGTCGTCGTGCTCTAGTCTGCCGTAAATTTTGGTACAAGACACAGAGCCAGTGGTGTTAAATTCGTTTTACCAACCTTGTCAGAAGAAGAAACAAAGATGAAGAAGAAGGAAGTTCGTGAGGAATACAAGAAGAGAAATGAGCCCACCGGCGAAACAGATCATCCTAGTAATGCAGTAGCTGAGAAGAAGAGAGAAAGAACGTTTACGTTTAACCAACTCACGGCTCCTTTTCACTACCCGTTTTGCTTAGACATATACATCTCAAAGGCCTCGGTTCGAGCATGTGTGATTCACAGGGTGACTAGTAAGGTTGTCACTGTAGGTCATTCCATTTCGAAAGACATGAAGTTTGATCTTCTTGGTTCGACGAGAAACGCTGAAGCTTGGAAGATGACATACATGAAGTTATATATACTCCTAGGAAAGGCGATAAAATTGAAGGTAAGCTTCAGGTTGTGCTTCAAGCTCTCATTGACAATGGTGTTAATGTTAAAGTGAAGCTCAAGCAGAGAAAACTTAAGAAGAAGACTAATCATCTAACATAGCGGTTCTTCTCTCCTTAGAAAAATCAAGAGGAAGACTCCAACAAAGTTCGAGCTCCTCCCCATTTTCATCTATAAGTTGTACCAAACAATGATTCAGTTACATTAATATAAATATTCTTAGTACCAGGACTACGGTTCACTTTACACATCTAGTTAAAAATAGAATGTGTCACAAACCATGATTTAAAAATTCTTAGACTTGTATAAGTGTTGAATTAGTCAAAGGGGAATGTAAGATATGTTTCTGTTTTTAGGTATGGAGCCTTAAAATGTTATCATCAGTTTCGTTTCTACGTTTATCGTCGGGTCAAAGTTTTGTTCTTCCATAGCCCCACCCATCAACATCTGTTCACGACTCACCTGTGATTTTATCGATTCTGGTATTTATATCAATCATCTGTTATGGCTATGAGATCTTTTCAGATATTGATTACTTTTGTAGGTTTTACTCTGAAATTGTGGTATTCATATCAAGGAGTTTGATATTTAACAATTAGTATCTATCTTTTGTGAAAATTTAAGCAGTGGTCTTGAAACATGGCTTCAGGGACTTCTAAAATCGCCAAAGATGTTACTGAAGTAAAAAGCTTCTTGTTGCTTGTTCAGCTACGTCTTGTCCGTAAACTGTTTTTATGTTTTTAATTATTTTTGACTATTTTGGGGGCAGTTAATAGGGAACACTCCATTAGTGTATCTAAACAAAGTGGCAAAATATTGTGTTGGCCATGTTGCTGCTAAGCTCGAGATTGCCTTGCCATGTTTTGCATTTATAACTTGTTGAAAGAATATTGAATTGATTTTGAAGCTTCCTTGTGGTTGACAGTTTCAGGGAACTACTGTGTTTTTTTTTGTTACAATATGTAGTTATGTTCGATGCAAATGTTTCTCTGAGTGTTGTTAGAGTTGTTCTCTTTTTCCTTAACTATGCAAATATCAAAGCAATTCCTGATTTCTTGAACTTAACTTTAAATTCGTAGTAGGATCGAAGCAAATGGCTAGCAAATCTGGAAGTGGTGGCCTAAGAGAACCACCAAATGAGCAAGCTGTTCTGAACATCTATGAAGGCATGAGATCAGAGCTAAGCCAAATCTACTCCAACATAACTGAACTCGAGATGCAAGTGAGCGAACACTCTTTGGTTATTAACGCCATTCAGCCTCTCGATCTCGATTAATCGAGGAAATGCTTCCGCATGATAGGAGGCGTTCTTGTCGAGAGAACCATCAAAGAGGTACTCCCAGCTGTGCAACGCAACAAGGAAGGGCTTGAAGAGGTTGTGAAGAAGCTATACGAGACATTGGAGAGGAAAAAGAAAGATCTTACGGAGTTTGAAGCTAAGTATAAGATCAGGATAAGGAAGAAGGACGATAACAAGTAAGAAGGTAAGAAGAAGGAAGGTAATGCTCAAGGTGTTCTTGCACAATAGAACCAAAACTAGACGATGTTACATCACAAGTTCCCTATTTTGTGAGAAAACACAAAAGGACAGAGCTTCTCAACAGCCTGGTTAAGCCTAGCGGCTGCGGTAAGAGAAGCTGCCACACCACCAGGATGAGTAGACAGATTAGGGTTGTTCCTCAGCTCAGCGCTTACAACTCCCTCAGCATCCTGCCTCGTCACAGCTTTATCCGCGGATAACTTCCCCGTTTCACCGAGTATACAACCAACAGACCAAATATCGATAGTTGCAGTGTACTCTGAGCAATTAAGGAGCAACTCTGGAGCTCGGTACCAACGCGTAACAACGTATTCTGTCATGAAGTTTGTCTCTGGATTAGTCCTTGCGAGTCCAAAATCCCCAATCTTGAGGTCACAGTTTGCATTCAGGAGCAAGTTACTCGGCTTTAAGTCACATGCAACACATTGGCTGAATGCACATACTTGAGTCCTCGCAACAACTGATACAGGAAGAACTGCACAAACATGGAATCTATGATAATAAATCAACCTGAGAGCGTTCGAACCAAAGAGAATAACACATGCAGAGAGGTTTAGGTGTGTACCCGTGAATGATCATCGGTCAACGGTTGGTTTGAGCGAATAATGAATATGTGATGAAGATCAGTGTCCATTAACTCAAAGACAATGTGAACATCATTGAAGTTGTCTAGCTGCGGTGGTCGTATTATGTCTTTAATGGCAATGACCTGTGAGATGAAGTATCATCACTCCGCAACCAGATCATCATCTACAAGAAGAAAAAACGTTTGGAGAATAATATAAAAGTTTTACATTGTCATGATCCATATGCTTAAGAAGCTTAATCTCTCTCAAAGTTCTCTTAGCGTCGATGATGTTGCCAAATGCATTACCAATCTTCTTGATCGCCACTTCCTCGCCCGTCTCCGAATTCCATGCAGCACTAAATCAAATAACATACATACATACATAGAGATCAAGAAATGATCCTTCATATAAAAAGGCAAATTAAATTTAAAGACTGACCAGACGATGCCAGAAGCGCCTCTGCCAATAGGACGAAGAGGAGGAACATACTTTTTAGAAACTTCGAAGAGATTGCTATAGACATTATATTATACTGAACATAACGACCACCAATGATACTCACCCCTCTGTTGCTGTCATCACTGAAGTATGCCTCCGTCGACATATCTCTCTTTTCTTCCAACAGATATTGAATTGAAGATATCAAAACTTAGAGCTACAAATAACGCGGGAATAAGAAAAAAAAGAAAGCTGTCCAACTTTGATTGTAAATTTAATATTCGACCTGCTGCTTTCAAATTCTTGCAACTTCTTGGAAAATTTCAAGGTCTGTTCCAAGGTCATCTCATCTCGGTAAAAGCACGAGACGGGAACGTGATTCGAGTTTATGTGTTGTATATTAAACGATATCCTAGAGAAAGAGAAGAAGAAAAAGCTCATTCTCGACTCTTTTCATACCAAAATGACCTTAGAAACTCATAGTTGCTGAAAAGAGTCAAACAATCGAGACTCGAGGGATAAGAGATAGTTAGTTACTAGTTTACTCAAAAGAGTCAAACAACCGAGAGTCAAAGGGATACGAGATAGAGATAGTTACTCAAAAGAGTCAAACAAGCGAGAGACTCTAGGGATACGACTTACGAGATCGAGAGAGTTAAAATATTACAAAAGAGATAGAGATAGAGAGAGAGTTATCAGACAAGGACCGACTCCTTGATCTTCAAAGTGATGGCATCGATCTCCACACAGACATCTTGCCTCCAATCAGGTTCATTCCCAGAAGGAACTTGCACACAAGTGACGGTCAAAGAGGAGGAGCGTGGAGCCATGTAGCTTATAACATATCCAACCAGAGAGGTGATGACGGAGGAAGCTGAAAGTGAATCCACAGAGGAAACGGATCCTGTCACCACAAGGCCTTCATATTCATCAAAATAAACCTCCCTGACAAACGCTTGGCTAGTATTTGTGTTTCTGTGGAGAGAGATGCAATGAGTCTCTTCTTCAGTGGGAATCTGCATCAGTTGCTCACCAATGAAAGGATCCAAAGACTTCACCACTTCAAAGAGCTTGCAAGCAGGCACATCAAAAATAACAGCTTTGGAAGCAGTCTAGTAGGTACTGGACTTGGTGTCAACAAAGAGTGGATAACTTGATGTTGGGAGAGACTTTGGGTATTTGGAGCCAATGCAGGGGGCAAGCAAAGAGTAGAAGCATAGAGACTTCGGTGTTGCAGATGCAAGTGATGAGAAGAAGCATGCACACATCCTTCTAGCCAGCATCAAGAGGAGTTCAGGACTTGTTGTCATCCCTGAGTGTTAGAGAGATTAGAAGAGTTAACAGAAAGGAGAGATTAGAGGAGTCAAGTAGAAAAGAGAAGTTAAAAGAATGAAAGATCTACCTTCTTCATGAGAAAGAGAAGAGATGGTTGAGAGGTATCGCGCATGGTTAGCTTGTCGCGGAGTGCGCGAAACCAACGGAGAGAGCCGAATCCTCCACCAGCCTGCACGAATTTGAAGTAGGAGGGGTGGACTTCACTAAGGCGGATCATATGTATGTCAATCCAAATGACCTTTGATGCCCCTTCAACATTGTCCGACGGAGTGAAGACTATCTCGGACACACCAAGGACAGAGGGCCTGAATCTCGGCCTTGATCTGTCAGGTCAAGTAAAATATAATGTTACACATTGTAAATAAGTAAGAAGCATATGCGCTCAATTATCATTGTAGAAAAGCAGAGTTGCCTTCCGTAGAGTGCATTGGTCACACATATTGAATCAAACACCTTTGATAGAAAGTGAATATTATTCCTTGACTATTAACAATGAATTACATATAGATAGAATTAGGGAAGTCTCCTAAATCAAAACACAATCAAATATTAACATTATTATCTAAATATGGAATGATTGGTATCACTATATATCTCATGGACCCTAAATATATGAAACGTAAGAGAGGATTAGGGTGCATTGGACACACATATTGAATCAAACACCTTTGCATTCTGTATATAGAAGATAGAATCTCTGATTTTCTACACATATTTGGTTTCTCTCTTAGAATCATATATACATACACATTTCATCTACAGTGATTGGTTTCACTATATCTCATGGACCCTAAAAATATGAACCTAGGCTGCATTGGTCACACATATTGAATCAAACACATTTGGGTTTCGTATATAGAAAATAGCATCTCTGGTTTTCTACACATATTTGGTTTCTCTCTTAGAATCATATATATAAATATACACATTTCATCTACAGAAATCAGAAACACACATATTTCTGTGATCACATAATCACTCTACTTGGCATATCCATATTATAATGTAAGAAGCATATGTAAAAAGAGTTCATACCTCTACTTCTGCAAAGTCTCTAATGTCTTTAACATTGGGAGCCACAGCTGAGACCATTGAAGCATCAACCACAATTGATGAGAAGAGACTTTTCCACTTATCCTAACACATCATGACAAACAATTGGTTAACTACAATTGTCACAATCCCTTCCAGGTAAATATTCTCTGTCAGAAGACTTACCACATTCATCATATTTTCAACCAGAGTGTAAGAATTCATGTTGACCTCTCCTGAGGTTCTGGAAGCAATTGGCAGAGCATCAGGTTCCATTTCTTTAAGCCTAAACCAGTCGTCGGCTTCAGGAATCCTTGAAAAGTATTCTTTGAAATCGAAGTCAAGCCCTTCCGTATCTCCATAGATCTTGTTGTTGTCCACACACTAAACGAGGGAGGATAAGTGAGAACCCTTGACTGTGATAATTCTGTATCATAGAAAATAAGAAACCAGAGGATTTACACTTACCCTTGGGTTGGCCGTGGCCGATTTAAACACTTCCACGACCTTTTCTTCAGGCATCCAGTACAACGCAGCTTCAAAGGACTCAAAGAAACCAGGATCTTTAGTATACTGTGGGAATTCCTCCGGCATTATTTTCTCGGACCCCCAGGTTGGTAACCCAAGGTTACTCAGCGCCTCCATCTGCTCCACTAGCCTAAGATCTCCCATTTTTCTTTAACTCTTTTCCTTCTTTCTCGTGTTTTTCCTTTTTATTCTGGAGAGTGGAGACCATAAACCCTATTTTTTTTTGTTAGCAAAAATAATTTTGTTTGTGGGCCGAATGTGAGCCCATTAATATTCAAAAAAAAAATGTAAAAAGGAATAGGCTACTCGTTTGTAGGAATGTTCAAAAAACATGAATATCGATACAAAGTTGGACTCGTGGAAGAGCCCAAGTACCGTGTGTTTTTAAGATGGAAAAATATAATAACTTTTTTTTTTGGTGAACGGAAAAATATAATAACTGGTTGTGTTATTCATGTATGTATTCCCTTGTCTTCAGTTTTAAGATCCAAACAATGAGAAAATGATTTATAGTCAAAAGAATACGCAACTCTATTAAACTTGCTTTCTTTATGAAAGGAAAAAGAAAAAAAGAAGTGACAGAAGAAAAGGGTTTCTAATTTCTTCTATGTGAAAATGAATCAGGGAGCAACTAAAAAAGGAGAAAACGCTCTCTAAAGGTCAAAAACTAGATCCTCCCCAATGAAAAAAAGAAACTGTACAAAGGCCAACAAAATAGTGCCTTCAATCGTGAAACTGATTTTTTTAGTATCAGAACTAGTAACGGGGCTTTCTAAAGGGAGTAGTCAGGAAAGACATGCACTGGTTGTCCTTGCTAGGGTCTTCATCTCCAACCTGCTTTGTTTCCACCACATCCACACATCCTGCTCTGAGAATCTCTCCTTGTA
>NC_025699.1:26443308-26465292 GCF_000633955.1 Camelina sativa
TTTTTTTGTATCAGAACTAGTAACGGGGCTTTCTAAAGGGAGTAGTCAGGAAAGACATGCACTGGTTGTCCTTGCTAGGGTCTTCATCTCCAACCTGCTTTGTTTCCACCACATCCACACATCCTGCTCTGAGAATCTCTCCTTGTAAGGGTAGGGTTTTTACTCTGGGATCACACTACGGCGTTTACCTCATTCATTATCTGTTGCAGCATTTCTATGATTTCCTCGAAGAGTGGTCTCTGTTCTGGGTCTTGGTGCCAACATCTCTCTAGAAGTCCCTTCACTTTTGGGTGTGTTTTCTTTGGAATTTTTGGTCGAAGCCCCTGAAAAGCAAATTCAATTTTTTAGCCTCTGGATCTGGAGGAAGACAAACAACTAGATTCACTCAATGTTCTTCTCTGATAAGTGTATACCTTTTGGACAACGCCAACAGCTGCTTGTAGCGGAGTCAAGAAAGCATACGGGATCTGTTTCCATTTACAAATGCATGATTCATCAGTATCACTTATTAGCATGAAAGATTCAGACAACAAAAGAAAACTGTAGTCAGATAGATTCTTACGTCACCAGTCAAAAGTTCCCATAGCACTATCGCATAGCTGAACACATCTGCCTTATGGTTGTAAGGTTTGTGCTCAATGACCTGGGTTTCGCAAGTTTATTGTCAAAGTAAAAGAGCCAGATCAAACAGAGGACTCCAAAATCTTATTTTTCCACAAATACGTAAAAAACGCTGATCAATGTATTTGAGGTTCGAAACTCATACATACCTCTGGAGCCATCCACCGGTAAGTCCCTGTTTCAGCTGTCATGACCCCTGATTCAATCTGCACTCTGGCAACTCCGAAATCAGCAACCTTGACAAGCTGCTCAAAATTATCCCAAGGTTAGAAGAATCCTAGAGTGTAATAAAAGAGGTTCACAGAGGTAATATGAATAGCCAGAGAACAAGTCTTACTCCATGTTCATCCATAAGAAGATTCGCAGTCTTAAGGTCCCTGTGAATAATGTTGTTTTGATGCAAATAGCTCATTCCTTTTGCCACATCAAGTGCAACTTTAAGCAAAGTCTGAAGTTTAAAAGCGCATTTCTGTTTGTGAAGAAAATCATATATGCTCCCTCGAGCCATAAACTCTGACACAAACATCAAAACCAGTCAACTCAAATACATTTTGTGGTTACAACTCAAACCAGTCAACTCAAAAAATACTAAGAACTTACCAGTCACTATACAGAGAGTTGGAGATCTTGTGCATGCACCCAAAAATTGAACGACGTTTTTGTGTCTAACTTTCCTATAGACAGTAAAAGCGTCAGTAAGAAATGACAATGAAGCATGCATGTTGGTTACTTAATACATCAAAAGTGATTTAACGTCAGACAAGGAATAAAAAAATTCAAGCCTTCTCCTGAATATAAAATGTCAGACAAGGGTATTGTTATGCTAGGCATGTTTCTGTATATAAATTATGAACTGTATTTAGAATTCATGTAAACTACTATGGGAATATCCACATGATGCTGAGAACTAATTTCACTGACCTCATTATAAAAACTTCTTGAGAAAATTCTCTAAGCATATCAGTGTTTACACGCTCAGGCTTGAGAAATTTGATAGCTACTTCCTGACTGCAATAAATGCCTCTATGCCTGCATAGCCATCAAAAACAAATTACTCACTTCTGAATAAAAAATTTCAGTTCTCAAAACGAGCTTAAGAAACAATAATACTCACAGATCCCCATATGAACCAGATGCAACTTTCTTTTCAATTTTGAGCTGTGCTACGTCAATTTCCCACTCATCCGTTCCATCCGTGGGTATTTCAATGCAGGCGGGTATAAGCTCATTGCTTGATTTGTCATGCTCAAAGAAAGCAATAGATTTATATTTTGAACCAGGTTGATCCTGTAGAACAGACAAGGGAAAATATTGGGAGAGGACAACTGTCAAATGTTTGAGGTAAACGAGCAAAAGACTATGTCTAGTATCACACTAAGGTAGGGTTTTCTCGTGAAGTAGCATGGCATCGTCCTAATTCATATGAGGCATCGCATGAAGATCATTAACGTTTAAAAAGTTAAGATATCAAAAATACCTTAAGCTTCAGTATCTCTTTGCTCAATGCATCCTTTAGACCATCTGTTTCCTATAATTCCAAAGTGCATAAGTTTCTCAAAATAACAGAGACAGTAAGGTGGTATTCACGATCAGATTAAGTCATTCACTGTAACGTGATACTTCAAAAAGCTAAAACCACCATACCTCCTGAGACCAACCATCTACTACAAAGACATCTAGAGAGAAACCATCCACCGTGGAAAAAGCATGAGCCTCTTGTATATTCAGTCCAAGCTCACCAAGTAGGGAAGTTAGCTGAAAAAGAAACCATTTTCTCACTCAAATAATCTCAGATATGGAAGAACGAAGCATCCATTCTCTATGAAGTAACTTCTATGGCAAATTTTATGCAGAAAACAGTTCTATTAGACTAAGAATCACCAACCTGGCTAAGGAGTTTGGGCTTATCAATGGTTGAAAATGTGATCTCGTGCATCGGTCTGCATGATAGACAACAAAATATAACATCAGCGCAGATACTATTGTAATTAAACATGAGACAAGATAGAAAAAACATGACGAACAACATAACAAGAAATCTCACCGAGTAGACAATGTTACATTTACAGCACTATCGACATCTTCAACAATTTTATTTCCCTGAGTAATAGCCTCAAAATTTGGAGAAGAACCAAAAGTCGGAGGAGCAAGAATCCTTTTGACAGAAAGAAAGGGCAAGACAAATTACAATGTTGAAAAAGGCTCTAAGTTTAAGATCGATCTCAAATTGATAGAACACAATACCCTTGCCCACTTGGTTGGTGAGAGCTTTGGGCATCTTCCTCCACAGCAGGGTCAGAGTCAGGAGAAGTTCTTGGAGGAACCTATAAGCAAGAGGACCCAGAGAAACCAATTAACACAACAGAAGCAAATATTAAATCTTATACATAAACCTTTCAACATTATAACTCAAAGCTTTCTGTTACCTGTACACTACGAACTTCAAACACAGGCCTAGTCGCAGGATCTTCCGCCAATTTTAGCAATCTCTGATGTGTAAGAACATCTTCCGCTCTCTCAACTTTAACATCAAGAGCATACCTGAAACAACATGCAACAACAATGCACAAAACTTAGAAACTAAACCAAGAAGCTTCATTCAATTGATCAAGACACGTGTTGAGAAACGCAAAAGATTTATCATTTTTTGTAAACAAACAACATATGACTCAAGAGAGAGAGAGAGAGAAAGAGATCGATCAGTCACTGTCGATGAACATATACAAAACTTGGAAACGAAAAAACACAAAATCGAGTAGAAAAGTAACGAAATTTCCAAGATTCTACAACTTCTAGGCTCGAGAGTAAACAAAACCCTTATCTTTAAACTCCAATTTGAATCAAACCCCAAATAAAGAAAGAAGAGAAACAGAAGAAAAAACCCTAAATGAATGTAGAAGAGTATTACCGAGCAGGAAGACGATTGAAATGGAGCCAGAGCTGATCCTCGAAATCAGGAAGAGTTGCTTCTTCGTAATTAGATTCTTGAAGTCGCTGTAAAACCTCACTGTAGACATCGAGTTTCATCCGGTAATGTCTAGGGTTTTCTTGAGACGCCGAAGCAACGACGGCTCTGCTACCGCAACTCTCCGACTCATCTTTGATCGTCATCGTAACCACCAAAAACCCACGGCGGCGGATCGGAGAAGAGAGGAAAGAAAAAGAAAAAAACGAAACTTTCTGAAAAATCCCTAAAGAAAGAATGATCTTTAGAGAGAATGATCCAAGAAGATTCTCAAACAGCAAATGATGAATGAGAGATCTTGAAGGATTCTTATAAAACGCTGAAAAAAAAACACAAAATAACCCAAAAAAAAAAAAAGGATTAAAGAGAAACTGAGAGAGAGAAAGAGAGATTGGAGATTTTTTGGGCACAGAGTGAGGAGAGGAACGTTACTGTGTGTGGTGTTACACGTAGGGACTAGCCACGTCATCATTTGTGTGATTCTGTTTCGTTTTTTTTTTATAATTAATTTGAACTTATTACTTTATCTAATTGGCGTATTTAAAATATTTAAATTTGATATTGGTAGAGTTATGATTATTAACTCTAGTGATGTGATTTTATTAGTTTTTAGTTTTATTGGTAAGTTTACTTATTATAATCAACTTTAAAAGCTGTATGATATTAAAAAATTTTACAATTTTTTGTATTGTACTTTTTATTATTTATAGCTTTTTGTATTGTTAAAGTTTTGTGTTATCAAACAAAATCCAGTATAATTAAAGTCATTAATGTTAACATTTTTAGGAAAAGAAGAAAGATAAGAGTTAATTTGTTTTAATGATTTTTTTTAAGGTAGTTGAGATTAAATTTATTTTATTTTTTAACTATTTATATTTACTGTTCAAAATGTCAACTATAGTACTCAAACACAATGACCATACTTGCATTACTTTTGTCGAATAGTATCGATCATCCCCCCAGCTACTTGGAGCTCATAAATATGAATTGCTCTCTTGAAACAGTTGTTAAATCTATTTCAATAGTGTCGTTGTTGAATAATACTAAAATCCCCAAAAAACGTGTAATTCCCATCCGTTAGGTTAGGTCAAACATATTCATTTGGAAACGATTATTATTTTGTTGGTGTGACACAATCTTTGACTCAAACCATTGGTGTTAAATTGCTAATGGGAGTCCAAAATATTTAGGTAATTTTTTTATAATCATATTAACTAATCGAGCAAAATCAATTATTAAAAAACAATGAGTGGGATAAGGTAATATGGAAAAAGAACAAGGTTTTTTTTGTCAGTACTCTTATGAGTTTATTGTTTTAATTTATTTTAGTATTATTTACAGTTTATTTTTGTTACTAGTTTTTTTACCTATTGTTAAGTATAGATAAGCTACATATATATTCTATAAATATTAAAATATATAATATACTTTTTGTTGTTGTTAGGATATCTCCAATTATTCTCTATTTTTGCCTTTATAATAGAGGAATTCTATAGTTGAGGTGAGTTTTACTCCAATGGTACTCTATTCTCACCTCTAAAACAGAGATTGCTACCATTGGAGTAAAACTTACCTTTATTATAGAATTTCTCTATTATAGAAGAAAAAAATAGATAAAACCATTGGAGATGGTCTTAATAACATAGAATATAATATAGTACGAGTTTAAATTTAGATGGTGACACAACTATGATATTGACACAAACCGGTTACATGCTTATATTGGCCCTTTGAACAAAAAAAAAAGCTTACATTGGCCAATATAACAATATTATTGAAGAATTTTAGTCTACAAACAGATTTAAATTTTTGTATTCATAGTGGAGTTACTTAATTTGAAAAAAAAAAAACATATCCTACCATTTAGTTAGAAGATTCAATGAATGCTAATTCTACCATTTTTTTTTGTCAACTATTTTATGAATCTTTTAAAATTAAACATGTTAATTGTCCGACCACTTGCACCATATTAGTGGTCCATGAGTATATTTAATTAACATATCCAAATCACTGTTTGCTCTAATTTTGTAATACAGTAAACGAATAAGATTGTCGACGGTACCCGACACCACTAATGACAAATTGAAAAACAGTGACTGGATCACAAATTATTGGACGAGAAGTTTTGCCTTACTAATTAAAGATATAATTGTGATTAAGTAATCAATTAGAGAGTGGAAAAAGTAAGATTTGAGGAAATATTCTAAGGAATATGCTGACATCGACACACATAAACAAATCATGCACATGTGTCTGATATATAAACATACATTGTATATGGGCTGTACCTTATAGTTTAAATGATAAGTTGAAAGAAACATCTCCAAAATCTCCTTTATTTGTATTTTAATCTTTGATTACACTCAAAAAGCCGTACACACCACTCGTCTTATATTAGCTACGTTATGAATTTAAAATGTCACCTCTTACATCAAACAAGGCTCATCATTTCTGTAATCCAAGAGATAAGGCGGAATCATACAAATCATTCCTATAGAGCTATCAGATCATGCACAAAGCCATCAAATTAAACCAAATCATGGATTAAGAACATAGGCCCAATTTAATAAGTCTATAGGCCCAATTTAATAAGTCTATAGGCCCAATTTGACTACGGTAGAGAGATCTCCGAGCCAGTTCCGACGGCGCTGACCGAAGAAACGCGTCTCTCTAGAGAAAATTGAAAATTCCGCAGAGTGAGAAAATAAGAAGAAGACGAAGACGAAGAATTGAGAAAGCTGTAACAATGGCGTTAACGATCTACACATGCAAAGAATGCGGAACAGATCTAAATCTGAACCCTAACGATTTGTTCCCACCGGATTTTTACTTCGAAGCCGGAAACAAAAAAACACTCTCATTCGCCGCCGTCGACGCCGACAAGTTCCGATTCGAGAAAGAAGATAAGATCGTGCTTTTCTTCGAAACCCTAGATTACTGGGGAATCCATCGCAAACGGACCAAGATCAAGTGCAGTAGCTGCAACCACCTCATCGGTCACATCTACGACGATGGTCCTCCTCTCACTGGCGGTATTGGTCAGTACGGATTCGGTCCTAGTCAAGTCATCCCTCGTGCTCCTCGCTATCGTTTCAAAACCAAAGCCATTGAACAAGTCTCGTCTCAGACTTGAGCTGAAGCAGAGAAGGTTTAAAAGGCTCTTTACATAGTTTATATAAAAACTTGTCAAAAGGGTGAACATGATTGTAGATGTTGTTGCTTACTCAGATGTGATTAACATCTACAATCCTATTCCCTGCTTTGTATCCTTTGTCTATTGTAGAATAAGGTATGGTGAATTGGATGGAGTAGCTAGTTTAGTTTAAGATATGGTTTCTTTAAGTATGTGGTATGGTTTGGATTTTGATCATATTTGTAGTGTGTTTGTGTTTGTTGTGAATTGAGATTTCGATGGTGTTGATCATATATGTGATGTTTGTGTTTGATGTGAATCACATGGTTGAGGCTCGTCTTCTTTAATCATTGCTTTGTTTTTGTTTGTGATTCGTTTCTTTGGTTGTGACTAAGTTTACTATTCAGTTGTTGAACTTTCGTACGAGGAACTTAAAGCTTGAATTTTTTTAATGGTCTGTGGGTTTGAAAAGATTTAAAGTGAAGAGAAGAACAAGAACCAATAGTGTTGTTTAATGGAGGACGACGTCATATGAAAATGTCATTTCGGTGATATTGATTGTGACAGCCATTAGAGATTCAATTCAACGGCTGTGATTGAATGATGTACCCACTAGTTGCTTCAAAGCCATATATTTTGTATTATCCATACACTTACCTAATTGCTTAAATTATTGTTGATGTTGATGAAGATTAGAAGTTACGTCTACTTGTCTTTTCTTGGACAGTTGAGTTTATAGTTTGTCTTAACGTCCAAGATAATTTGAAAGGTAGACGTAGACGTTGGATAATTTCCTTTGGTGTACTCTTAAAGAATCTTAGGTGGGTATCTCTTTGGTTTGAAGGTTAGATTCAGAATCTGCAGATTCATTAGCTTTTTGTCCTTTTTTGTTGTGATTTCTGTGTTGTATATAAAGTTCAAAGTGAATTTGTAGCTGGTGAAAGGTGAAGTTCTGGTATGAATATGAAGAAACAGATCATGGATGAGTCTGAGAAGTTGTGTTTTAAGAAGACATGTATGCCGCCACCTCCTCCTCCACCGCTTCCTTCATCTCCAGGATATGGATCAAGACAGATGGATGGAGACAGCATAACCAATAAACAGATCAAGAAGTTCTGGAGGCAGAAGCAGATCATTGAAGAGGATCATCTCTTTTCTGCTATTAAGGCTGCAGCTCGTGTCAGAGCTCGTAATCTCTCTGTATGTCCTTTTGGTTTTAACAATTCTTGTGTGGTTATTTAGATCATTGGAGAGGAAATTTCGATATTTCTTGATCTTTGAGAAGCTCTTTGTTCTGATGTCGAGATCTATCGCAGGGTGAGGACTACAAACGCTTTGAAGAAAGTTTGTTGGACTTGGACGTGGAGGACCCGGAAACCGAAGATCATCAGGGATTAAAAGACTGGTCTCCGTTTAATTCTCATCCATGTTATCTTTACACATTTACATATATCTTGAACCATTATATGAGCATATAAAAGAAGAACCAAATGATTTAACTTTGAATTTCGATGTGTATCTTGGATTTAGGTGGACAAAGAGCAAATACGCATACTTGAACCAGCCAGCTCTTGGATCTGCAGATTCGCTGAAGAGAAAGAGGTTTTCGACTTATACACCAAACTGTTTCTCTTTCAAGCCTTGCAATCCTCTCTACGCAACTTCGCTCAATGTCTTTTGAACCATGAGCAAACTCAGCAAGATCATTTGTTTTGCAAGTATGTATATAGATGTGCGTGTGTGTGTTGTCTGTGTACATTCATGTGTTACGTAGTGCTTCCATGTTAATGGATCTGGACATTGGTGCGTGGTTCTTGATTTGTAACTGTTGAATAAAACTCAAGTCTTTCTATGGAACATTAAATTATTTTTGTTCCATAGATGATAAAAGTTATTGTACTTCGGTGTTTTTATATTTCTACCCATAGAGAGATTCAGATGAATGATACATCTTTGATTTACGGAACTGTTGCTAAATCAATCCAATCTTTAGATTTGAGTGACTAACAGTTTCGTTTTTCAATTATACATACTATATAGCTATTGAAGTTAAAAATTTGTTATTAAGATGTTTTGTCAGTTAATAACTTAATATGGCTTAGGGCTTGGCTTCCTACTACTTTAACCTGCCTGATTTTCTTTTCTCTCATTGGTTTTCGACTTATACATTTTATGATTTAGGGTGGAGATGATTTAGGAGTTAAGAATTGTTAGGTTAGCTAGAGTTTAAAGAGATTGATTGGTGAAGGGCCAACACAAAAATGACAAAAAAAAAACTAGGCATGCGAATTCAGTTTGGGGTTTCGGTTTAATCGGAAATTGAAAACTCTACCAAAACTAACCGAATAAGAAGCAAACTCTTTTTTTATTTTTTTTGACAACAAGCAAACTCTCTTTTACTATTATTTTTAATATCAACTCTTGTGATGATTTCTTATAGAAAATTAGAACTATTATTATTAATACACGAAAGAGGAAGAATTAGAATGTGGATGGTAAAGAAGTGATGGGTTTATAAAATTTTATGTCATATTTCTAAAAATGCAGACTAATTGTGTTGTACAATCCGTGAACAAAAATGAGTGACGTGGTGAATATTGAGATTGCAGATTCTTCGATATAAGAATAGTGAATTATCAGAAAAATTTGTACTAATAAATTTTTTTGAATATTGAGGTTTGCGTAAGATTTTCATGTATTACACATTATCTGATGATCATTTAGGAATAACAGGGTATATGAGAATAACAAGGAAAAAATTAAAAACTCTAAAGCATATATATATATATATATATATATATATTTGTCTTTGGATTGAGTTATATATATATATTAATTTTGATAAGTTTTTTTTTTTGTCAAACAAATGCTTTCATTCATTCAAGATAGCCAAAGCTACAAGTACAAACAGCAAGAGTTCCAGAGTTTAAAGCAATACAAATAGAGGCATTCCCCAGTGCCAAAAGATTAAAAAGAAAATACATCAACTGTAAATTCAAGAGAGCTGTGAACCATGGGCATGAAAGCACCTTGGTACATGAGAGATCATGAGAAGTTGATAGGCCACCCTCGAGAAGTTCGACGGACGGTTGGTTAGTCACGGTCATAAGACGCTGAGACGTTGAAGGAATAATCGATGCTTTGGAGTCCACCAGGGAGAGAAGAGCTACCCACAGTAACAATGCAACAAAGATTCGGGAGACTAAGGTTTTGAAGTCGGGACAGGGTTGCTTTACCAGCCAAAGCATAAGGGTTGGATCAAACCAATAAGTCGCAACTGAGATTAAATGGTCTAAGATCCGAGTGATGGGAATGGTACGAACTGGATGCTTGGAATCATCAGTTGTCCAGCTTGAGTGAGTTTCGTCGATGAACATAACTAATTCAAGGCCAAGTGTATCACTACTGCTAGAGTAAATCGAGAAGCGCAAACTATAGAACCGTATTGATTTATACTCAATCCATAAGCCCCTAAAAACATCTAAAGCCAGGTTCTGTACATGATGAATGAGTAACCAAAGCAGAGCTGATGTTACCTTTCGCCAATGGAGTCTTTGACCATCGGTTATTGGGGAACATGGCAGGTCATGGCAATGGCAATTCATAGACGGTGAGGAAATGGGCTTTGATTTGCTATTGATGTATATAAGATAGGATTTGTTGGTCTCAGGGCTTTTTTGGCTTAATGGGCCTATACTGAATACTAGCTCCACTAGGGAAAACCCTAGTTTCAGAAGGAGAAACCGCAATGCTTGTCGAGATTGGTCGCCGCCCAAGAGCTTCAGTGAAAGCTGCGGTGCAGGAGACTTCTCTGGTGAGTGATAGATCGGCGGCATCATGTGGTAGCCGTGGTGAGAATCGCCATTGGTAGTTAGGTCCATTGGGGAAAATCCTAGCTGAACAAACGGTTGCCAAGTTGGATCAGGAAAGTGACGACTGCCCGAGAATAGCGAAGGGATTTGTGCTGTAGAGCGCATCTCCGGTGGCTGAACGATCGGTGGGAACAGCAGGTGACCTCGGTTTGGATCGGCGATGGATTCTAGGTCCACTGGGGAAAATCCTAGATCCGCTTGAAAGAACCACTGAAAGGGTTGAGTATGTTTGATACCCGAAAGTTGTGAAGAGATTCTCTCCGGTGAGTGGTAAATCGGCAGGCTCATACGGTTTCTGGTGGTGTGATTCGAGGCAAATTTTATTAGGGTTTGAGAATGGTTAAAAAAGAAAACAAAATAGGGAAAAAAATTTGAAAAGACGACACTAAAGGAAGTAGAAAAGAGCTGAGCAAAGGATTGGTCGATTTGCTCCCGACGCCGGTGGCCAGAGACCTCACCGGCGCCGGAAAACGGTGATGGGTAAGGGTTCTCGATAACCGTGTCTGGGAGACTTTTTACAGGATATCTTTTTTTTTTCTTTTGTCTTTCTCTCTCTATTTACATTAATCGTAGTTTGTATATCTTATATATTATTAATTTTGATAAGTATTCCAATCAATCTGTTATAAATCGTATTAACATAAATATTATTCTTTCCAATTCATTTAAAATTTGTTTACACATATTAATTATTTTTTCTTTTTTACCGTACAAATTTACTATATATTTTGTTTTCATTGGTCAATATATTATAGTATGATGAATAATATTAGAAATTTATCAAATATTTATACTGAAAAGATAAAAATATATTATTATGAAATAAATTTAAATTATAACACTTAATATGAAACGTAGGAAATACATGTCATTGACTTGTTTCTAATAAACAATAATGGTTACAAAAGTTGACCATCTAAATTTACGACAAATAAATAAACTCAAAGAAGTGACCAAATCATGCATTGGTAATGTCTAACATGTTCTAAGCACATCGAATTTATATAGTTATTAGACAAAGAGATAGGAAAAATAATAAAACTTTTTATACAAATGATGATAGTGGACCAAGAAACAAAGTGGGAGAGACTCACGTGCTGTTCCAATATTGACTTTAGCCTAATATATATTTAGGTTTCGAAATCTCGAAAATACTTAGCAATTTGAAATAAACCGCAACAAATCCTATTTCATACATAAATCTGCCAATGAAGTAACTATATAGTATATATGTAGAGTCTAATAACAAATAAGGTTAGCAAATTTAACCTTTTTCATCTTTTAGTTTATGTCACGATGTTTTGCAAAATTACTACAATGCATACGAAATAGACCTCAATCATTACAAAAATAAAACATAATAAATTTAATATCACCATTCACAACTATGACAATCCCACACAATTTCACAATCAAAGCATTCTTTTCTCTTCAAACAAATCCAATTTGATGCTAAATATTGTGAGAAACATGTCTAGACATTGAGCTTATGACCAATAATTACATTTGAGTAATGGTGGAAAGTCAAAATTATTGAATGTGACACAATTCGACAAAACAAACGGGGTAAATTATGAATACACAAAAAGTATCGGGAACAAAACCAGAAAAAGAAGAAAGTTAAAGACCGAGTCCAAAAATTCCAAAAAGTCAAAGCCACCTTCCTAACTTTGTCTGTATCTAACAAATACGCACACAAAGAGACGAAGAAGAAGAAGAGAACGAATCATTCAATCACACAAGATAACTATATAAATTCTTCTTCTTCTTCTTCTTCTTCTTCTTCTTCTTCTTCTTCATATCATTATTATATAAATAAGGAAACTTCAATCTAAGCTTCGTCCAATGTTCTTTTTTTAGATCTTAAAAGAAACCAAACAAACATTTTTACAGAAAAGATCGTAAAAAAACAACCAAATGGCGTCAAAATCGAAGCAGCATCTTCGTTATCAGCCGCGAAAGTCTCCGTCACGATCGATTCAAGCGTTCACAGTGCTTATACTTCTGCTCGTAGTGATTCTGATTCTTCTGGGTCTCGGGATTTTGTCACTTCCTAATGCTAATAGAAACTCATCCAAGACGAATGATTTGACCAACATTGTACACAAGAGGTTTGATTTGGACAATTTCTCCGATCTGGGTTTTTTGGTTTTGATTGTAAAGTTTTGATTTTTATGATTTGGGTTTTTTGTTTGTTTGTTTGTTAGTGAGACGAGTTATGGAGATGAGGAAGGGAATGGTGAACGTTGGGTTGAAGTGATTTCTTGGGAGCCTCGAGCTGTTGTTTATCACAATTTCTTGGTAAGTTTCTCTTTGATTTGATTTGGAGTTTGATTGCTTCTTTAGGTTCGTATTTCTTGTTAGGCAAGATAAAAGAGGTTTGAGATTGATCTAACTTGTTTCTAAATTTTGATCGTTGGAGTTGACTTTGAATCTTCTTCAATCTTACATTGAACAATGTTTAGTGAAAATGTTGTTTCTAAGTGTGAAATTTGCCACGTTTTGATGGATTGAGTTGACTTTTGTTCTGCACTAGAGTTTAGGTTTTAGATTTCCTTGAATCTTTCATTTGGGAATGTTCAGTGGATATGGTTTAGGGGAATGGAAACAGATGTTGTTTCTCTCATGAGGAGGACTGGGAATGTGGTTTTTCAGATTGTGATCTTGAGCTTTCTTTTTTCATTTTTCTAACTTTAGACCAATGAAGAATGTGAGCACTTGATCAGCCTTGCGAAACCGAGCATGGTTAAGTCAACTGTGGTTGATGAGAAAACTGGTGGGAGCAAAGATAGCAGGTTTGTAGCCGCTCTTCTCTTTTGTCCTTCTAGTTTAACTTGGAAAGGTTTGTTGTTTTTTTTAATTAATGCTGTATCAATACGGTGCAGAGTAAGGACTAGCTCAGGAACTTTCCTTAGAAGAGGACATGACGAAGTTGTCGAGGTGATTGAGAAAAGAATTTCAGATTTCACCTTCATTCCTGTTGGTAAGTGCCCCTTTACTTTAGTTCTCCAGTACTTTGATGCGCTCTAGGAAGTATTGAAACATCTTAAGATCACTGGTTGCAGTTACTTTTGATATCTTGAGTTGTGTTCCTTTAATAAACCTTATATGAGTTTGTGGATCTGTTTGTAGAAAATGGAGAAGGTCTTCAAGTTCTTCACTACCAAGTTGGGCAGAAGTATGAGCCTCACTATGACTATTTCTTAGATGAGTTCAACACCAAGAACGGAGGACAACGTATAGCTACTGTGCTTATGTACCTGTAAGTAATTCACAAAAGTCAGTATCCCTTGTTCACAGAGGATTTCTGTGTTTAATATTGGTTTTTTTTACTCGTTGCTTCAGCTCGGATGTGGATGATGGTGGCGAGACTGTGTTCCCTGCAGCAAAAGGAAACATTAGTGCAGTCCCATGGTGGAACGAGCTCTCAAAATGTGGCAAAGAAGGACTATCTGTTCTACCAAAGAAGCGAGATGCTTTACTTTTCTGGAACATGAGGCCTGATGCCTCTCTAGACCCTTCAAGTTTGCACGGTAAAAGACTAAATAGATTCAACACCCAAAACTCTCTTGAAGCTAATAATATCAGTCTCTAAACTTCAAATATCCTATGCTGTGATTTTTCAGGTGGATGTCCAGTGGTGAAAGGAAACAAATGGTCATCCACGAAATGGTACCACGTCCACGAATTCAAGGTTTAAAGAGAAACAAAACACGAAAACCTAAGATTTGAGGAGGTAATTAAGCTATCTGTCAGTGACATCTTGAAGATTACCTCAAGTCTTTAATCTTTATATTCAACCTTACATTCCCTTTTTATCACTCTGTAGGTTGTCATGGAAGCTTCAAATTTGTGTGGATAGAGTTAAACAGTGTAATGTGTATTTCCCTTTTGAAATGAGAGATCTTTAGGACGTTGGAGGCTGTTCTTTCATGGGGGACATTTGAACCTTTTCTTTTGAACTATTTGGATTATTTTTATTGTAAGGACATGTTCGGATCTGAGTTTTGTGACTTTAACAACTCAATACAACCANTTTTTTTTTTTTTTTTTTTTTTTTTTTTTTTTTTTTTTTTTTTTTTTGTCAACAACCATACAGTTTCAGTTTACATGCACAATTTTATATTTCTTTAAGGTTTTTTTTCTTTAATCATACATTTTTTATGAGTGATCAAAAGAAAACAACTTAGAAAGTTTAATGTATCCATGAAATGCATAAACATTAGAATTTGAAATAATGGGTATCCACATAAACATGAAAAGCATAAACATTATGGAACCAATATCTCTATATGCTTTGTAACCTTGTTAAACTTTGTAACTTTATTTGCTCCTCCTTGTATAAACTCTCCTCTTTGAGGATTTAAGTTTTTAATGGAAACTTGTTTGACAAAAAAAAAAAAAAGTATCCACTCCGTTCCAAAGAGATAAATTATACATTTCTTTATAGATAAATGATCCATAAATAGTATAATTATGATTATATTTACAGATTTTAGAAACTTTATTTATCAAACTAATTACCAGTTCATTAAAATTTTGTAGTTATGATGCAATAATATACAACTAGGTAACAACTAGCACTATGTGCGGGATAAATCTATACAGATAACATTTGTGTTATAAGTTATTTTCGAGAATTCAAAAATTGTTTGTGTAAAAACAAAATATATAATCCGTGAGAATATGTTTAGATCAAACTACTATGTATCAACTAAATATATAATCCACTCTTTCTTCAATCTATGCAATATTTTTTTGTTTGTTTAAATTTTTTTGGTGTAAAGAATATGTTTTACCCGTGAAATATTATACTAATGGTATTAAATAAGTCAATTGCCTATAATAATGATTATTGTAATAATATTTATTTTGGAAATTTTAAACATGTGAATAGTAATCAGTTTTTTTAATAGGTGAATAACTTTAGTTTTTGAAAATATTTTAGATCTAATAATGTTAATATAATTAAATATGTTATAAAATGATTACAATATATTTTTAAATTGAAAATGTTTGATTTTTTTTAATTAATTGAAAAGGAATATTTTTAATCATTCAATAGCAATTATGTGTAAATATCCATAAAAATAAAAGCAATAAATTCATTGGTGTTTCGACCTTTCTAGCGACGACACATCAGCACTTTATTGAAAGTGATTCTCTATTAATATAGAGAGGATCTGCAATATGTATTAATTAAAATTTTGTTACTTTATCATGTTTATTGATAGTGACTATTTTTGGTTAGTCATATTATGACTCATATCTAGTAGTAACTAATTACACCTAAAATATTTCCACGTGGAAATATTCATTTATTATTATTTATTGTTCAAGTATCACCTAAATTGGACTATAAAAAGGGATACAAAGTACCTTCAACTTCACCACTGAAAGATTAACTAAAACAAAAAAAACAACATTAAAACTTGAAAAACAAAATTACTTTGAGAATGAAGAGCAGATTCTTTAAGGTTTTGTTATTGGTTACTCTTCTAGCCGCTATCTTCCGTAAGTATACCTTACCAACAATATCATTTTGAAACAAGCCAACTGAATTTTCATTTTTTTACCAATAGTTAAATAAACTAGTCTTTGTTAATAAAAAATAATTAGGTTTGCACAAGACAAATTAAAATACTAGTTGGAAATCAATTTAAAGCTTGCCGTTTATATAATAATATATTACCTTTTTAGGAGGGGGTATTGAGTGACTGAATTTAAAATAATTAGAAAGAATAGAAAAATAATTTTTTTACAGTATTTGACATATTTTATATTCAAATCACACCATAATAAGTGGGATTTGATTCTTCAGATTTTTGTTTGTGATTTCTATTATTTCTAGTCAAAATTACATTGTCGTTAAAATAATCCTAATATTGAATAACAACTAGCATTTAATAGAATTCTAAAACCAAACAATACAATTTTTAATAAATTTAGAATAACATTAGAATTCTAAAGTATTCAAATTCAATAAAAATTATACTTTCAATAACCCCCTAGNATTTTTTTTTTTTTTTTTTTTTTGTTACCCCCTAGTAATTTCGTTATCTTGTTGGTTATGTTGAAGGTCAAAACTATGCGGTTGGGAGTTATTGTACTAGAGATAGTGATTGCGAGCCAGTATGCATACCACCGTATGCCTGTAACATGACCCGTCAAGTTTGTATGTGTCATCCAAATAATTTTAGTTCTTCTAAAAAAGTGTATTCCTGAACATAAAGGTTGTGCTGGGGGAGGACCTCCACCACATCAATTGAAATTATAATAACAAAAATGGTATATATCCTGATAGAAAGTTATTTGAATAAAATATAATTTATTTTTAAAAATTTGATGATTAAATGTGCTGATAATCTTGTGAACAAAAAAAAGAAAAGTGTTGATAATCGTAGGTTGTGTATGTATACAACGCTAAATCAAGATAATAATAAATGTAGTTTTTTTTAATGTCAATATCAAGTTCTTCTTGTATGAAAGAGTAACTTGAAAAAATAAATTTTTGGTTTTCTCCACAATACATCAAGTATATTTCACTATAATTTTTGAAACAACCTAAAAAGGGGTTACAAGAGGGAGAGTAGTTCTTCCTCTCCGTCAACAGCGGCGTGGAGTGATCCCCATCGATGTACTCTTGGCTCCGGAGAAGCGGTGGAGGAGATTTGCAGCGGGGCTTTCGGTTTGAAGACACCGAGAGATGCTTTGAAGACCCTTTAGGTTCAGCCGTCATCTATGGAAGCCGTGGCTACGACGAAAGTTGGTGAGGTAGGTGGGTTTCGTTTTTTGTCGAAGTGGTTAGCGGTAGATCCTTTGCAATCTTAGATGACCGATGAGGAGTTTGGAGTTAGAGGGTAAGGTTGAGCCCCCGCCGTCTAATTCTACCGCGTTGTCCGGAGTGAAGAGAAACTGCTCTGGAATCGGCGGGATATGGATAAGAAGAAAAAGGATAAATCTGTGTGTGCTAGGTTGCTAGGTCGAGACCTAACATCGCAGAACCAATTTGTCGGAGTGGTTTTCGATCTCTCGCTGTGGCCACAAAGCTGTGGATCTTGAGACCGCCATATTTAATGCGCCAGCCGCTCTGCTTTCGATGAGCAGCAAGATCCGAACTGTTTTTTCCTTTTTCGGCGAGTTTTGTCGTTTTTTATTTTGTAACTGGATCTTTTTTGTCTGTGTCTTGGCCCTATTTTGTAACTGGATCTTTTTTGTCTGTGTCTTGGCCCTATTTCGGCGAGTTTTGTCGTTTTTTATTTTATTTTCGATGAGCAAGATCCGAACTGTTGGGATGTTTGTTTGATTATTAGTAATATATTTTAATTTATATATAAAAAAACAAACAATGAATCTTTGGTTGTATTTCTTCATAACTTAAATTTTGTATTTCTTCAAAAAAAACAAAACAATACAATACAAATTAATATTGTATTTCTTCATAACTTAATTTTTTTATTCGGTTAGTAGTTAGTTTGATAAATATTTTTTCTCAAAATTTTATAAATATAATAATAATAATAATTAATTTAACCATTTATGGATATATTTATATAGAGATATAAATAGATGTATATATTTGCATATTTGAAACATATTGGATATATAATCGTATAAATTTTTGTTATTGATACATATTTTTTTGTTCATCCCCTATTTAACATGTCACAAGGAAGAGTCTACAAGATATAATTGATATGAATTATAAAGTGATTAGTAAGAAAATACAATTTTTTATGAAACAATAAAAGGAAATTTATGAATCTCAACTCCATTGATAGCAACTAAACCTTAAGAGCATTTACATCAGTAATCTTTGTTTGTTGTGTCTTAACTATAAAATTGATATTAAATTTAATATTTAATTTGATCCTATTAATTTTGTTGCCACGTGAAAAATTAAGAGAGAAGGAGAGAGTTAGAGAAAGATAGACTAGTAGATAAAAAAAGGGCAATTGACAAAAACAGCACAAATTTAAGTTTTTAGTCTAATATTAGCACACATATTTAAAAGTTCCAAAAGTAGCACAAATGTATATATCATNATTATTTTATAATATATATTAATTCAGTAAATAATGCTACTTTTGGAATATTTTTAAGTGTGTGCTAACCTTGGAAGAAAAACTTAGATGTGTGCTATTTGAGAGTATTTCTCTAAAATAAAACATAATTATATTAAAACAAAATCGTGACATTGCTATCTCTCTCACTCTTTCTTCTTAGAGGATTCCAAACCAATATCCGAAGAGCGATTAACACCGTGAAGGCCATTAGATCTGAAATTAGATTCCAAACCAACCTCAACCTTTGAAACCATTAGATATGAAATTAGTGAAGGCCTGAGATTTTGTGACGGCGGAGAGAATCGTATTGTGATTTACACGACATCGTTGTGCGGCGGACGATGGAGGCATGTAACACCGTGAGTGCTGCTATTGAGAATTTTGGTGTGGTGGTATGTGAGAGAGATATGTCGATGGATGGGGATTCAAAGAAGAGCTTCAAAATCTAATGGCCGGAGAAAGAGACAATGGTGGTGATGTTTCAGCGGCAGCAGAGGTGTTGTGGTCGAGGGTTTTTGTGAAAGAGAAATACATTGGTGGAGGAGAGGAAGTGATGAGTTTTGTGGAAGAAAGTTTCTTCCCAGAAAACCAATTGTTGCAGTTTGACATTGTTGTTGGTATAAATTTGCTTTTTAGACTATGAAAGAGAATCCTCTTCTAGGTCCTTCTTTGATGTGGATAACTATAATGATCTCATCTTTTCCTATTCCCAGAAAGATTCCAAATTGAAATTATTCAAATTTCTGATGGAATCTTTTGAACAAAGCTACTCTTTTCTAATTCTTTGAGGATGAGTTAAAAGTTTATAAGTGTGTGTGTGTGTTTTTTAATACAAGATTGGAGAAGATGTGGGCTTTAGATATATCAATGGTGGTTCATAAACACCATGTGTGGCGTTTGTTTACTTGTGATGTTGTAGTGGTCAAGATGGGGACTTTAGATGTATCAAATGATGTTTTCATATGGTGTTTGTTTTCATTGAGATTTTGGATAATAAAGCTAATTTGGATGGTTTTCACCATAAAACTTATTTTAAAACATACTCAAGAAGGTTTTGTATTCAATATTTGGATTGGTAGCTATACTTTCATCGGTAAGCATATAAAAATGTTCTCAATCAAACATTCAGGAAGAATTACAAGAAATTTAGAAAGGATGTCTTAAATTTAAGGAAGGCTTTCATTAAAAGGAAAAAAACAAAAAAAAAGGAGCATACACGCTACCATATTGAGTTTTGTTGATAGCTCGCATAATCCCTTCTCATGTTCTTGTAACTTGAAAAATCAGCACCCAACATCCATCGTCCAACACTTCTCGGAAATTTAGGAAGGAATCCACGAAATTCAGGAAATATTTCTTGAACTTCAGGATGATCTTCATAAAAAGTTTGGATTTCATGATGAACTTAAAGTTTGGATTTCATGATGAACTTAAAGTTGACCTTCATAAAAAGCTTAGATATTGGTAAACACCAAAATATTCACAAAAATGATATCATTACCCCTCACTGATGGAATATTCTTTCACATATTGAGGTGTGTGTTGACAATTTGTAGGATTGTGTTCCTTGATTCAATTTTATTTTCTATATTTTTATACATGTATGATGCTTGTAAAACATTTTAGGTTGTTTTCGTACTTGTATGATGTTTCTGCATCATATGTTTATGTGAACATTTTATTTTAACTGTGATTGAATTTCAGAAAAGATTATATGAAATTTGGGAAGGATTTTATACAATTCAGGAACACTTGTTTGAATCGGACTAAACAATTTGATTCACCTGGATCAATATCAATACATCGATCTATGTGAATTCAATATCCATCAAATCATGAACAGTGGCCTAATTTCATGAAATATCATGCTAGTTATTACTATTTGCTACCTTTATTGAAAAACACAAATATGTGCACAAAATCAAATCATTATACATCGCTAATGGAATAGTATGTGATACAATAAGACAAAACACATATAAAGAGATTTAAAAACACATTTAAGAAAAAAAATAGGAAGGATTTCATAGGTTTTAGGAAGGCATTCTTGAATTTTAGGAAAGCATTCTTGAATTTTAGGAAGGCCTTCCATAATGACATGAACTCAAGCTTCCACTCAAGTGCCCATTTTCCATCTTCATCATCAACTCTCTGCTTTGTTCTTAAAATATTTGCCATCATATATATCATCAATCATTTGAATTTAAAGCTTAAAACCTTATTCAACAGCATGATCAGTTCATGAATTCAATTTTAACAACTCATGACTTTTAGATTCATACCTACCTTGAATCTGAACTCTAACTGAAGAATCACCCAGAACATGAACAATTATTAGAACACCAAGTTCATTATCACAAGACGTTAACACTAACACCGTAGCCACCATGATTTGCCCTTTTGCAAATGAACTCTCCTTTAAAAACTTTTAACATTTGAGCAACACAACCTTCATCTGTAATAATCATCTTACTTCAATAATTATCACAGCAAGAGAACCAAGCTAATACATCACATTAATTCTATCAACTAATTTCTCTATTTGAATTGAAACAATTAAAGACCAAAAAAGAATGTAAAATTGGATCATTCATAGCTATTAGATGAAGCAAAATCACAACTTCTTCACTATCAAAATCAAACACACTCTGAATCTTTTTCACATCACATCATAAACTTGCTAAGATAAATCAGAGACGAATAGAACAAACGTTCTAAGCATTTGAAAAAACAGATCTACATGTTAACTGACCTCGCCACACTCTGTTCTAAATGATTCATCTTCATCCATCACCATATGGATTCGCTCCGCCGTAACCGCCGTACCAGTCTACCAGATCTCTTCAATCGATACACCTCTTCTTCCTCCGCCGTTATCGTAACTGTCTTCGACGAGAAAGTGGTGGAAGATGATGGTGATTCGAACAAGCAAATTGTTCCGGCGGTGTAGGTTGAAGAGGTGGTTACGATGAAGAAGGAGATACTTCGGCCGGTGATGGAATCGACAAAAGCGGTGGAGTACAATGGTGAATCGAACATGGGGCTTCTCTGAAACATTGTTGAAGATGAAGCATACGGTAGAATATAATAATAATTATATAAATAACAATAATTTCAGAAATGCTAGATTAGGAATATTTAAACATGTGTGCTACATTTGGAAGAAAAACTTAAAGTAGTGCTATTCTAGGGTATTTCTCATAAAAAAACAAAATAAAAGTTGAAGACCAATAACATATTGCCAGGTCAAGTGTCTTCCAGGTTCTTTAAAATCTCTGCAAAGACAAGTATCTACACTGTTGTATCTTTTTTTTTTTTTTTTTTTTT
>NC_025699.1:26465316-26472534 GCF_000633955.1 Camelina sativa
GAACATTGTTTACATAGGTAACTAAGTGCGGAACTGTACGAACTCGTCGCGCCAAATTGTCCGCTTTACCATTCTGAGAGCGAGGGACGTAGACTAAAGAAAACAAGACAAACTCCTCTCTATCCGCCTGTATATCTTCCAAATAAGGCGTAAAAGCTGGCCACTCGGAAGGTGAAGACACCATCTTCACTAAGTCAGAGCAGTCGGTAAGAAAATCTACAGATTGATTGTCAGCCCCAATCATACAACGTATCGCCCATATAAGAGCTTCAACCTCAGCATGAAGAGGAGAGAGACTGCGGCGAAGGTTGGCCGCGCCCATAGTAGGAACAGAACCTAAAGGTGTCATGCAAAACCATCCACGACCCGCAAAACTATCTGTTGCTTTCCAAGAACCATCCACGAAACAAATATAGCTGGAGAAAGACCTAGGAACCCCTAACCTTCCAATCCCATTGGGAACAACCAAAGTATTATCCATGGTATTTGAAACTGTACCCTCTGTCTGAGCCATAGCCCATGCGCGTGCCTCATACTCCGCTATCCGTAAAATAGCTAGGGGATTTGAATCCAGGTTACTAAAAATTTTGTCATTGCGTGCTTTCCAAATATACCACATAATCCATGGATATATTTCATGTGATGGAACATTGGTAAATCGCCAAAAGAGGGAATCCATGTTAGTGAAAATGGACTCCGATGGGAACACACCCAAGACTGTCGGAAACTGCGACAAAGCCCAAACCTGTTTGGCCGGCGGGCATTCGAAAAGTGCATGATTAATTGTCTCCTCCCGGAAACCGCAAAGACCACACGTGGCATCATCACTAATACCGCGTTTCCGTAGATTAGCCGTCACGGCAACACAACCCGAAAGCACTTGCCACATAAAATGACGCAATTTCAGGGGACACCGGATTTTCCAAACAGAGGCCTGAAGAGGTACAATGCTTGGCCCAAATACTTGGATTCGAAGGTATATCCGCCACATTGGACCGGAGGATATGATACCCGGATTTAACCGTATATTTACCAGACTTAGTAAAATGCCAACCCAACAAATCCGGTTTATCCGGTTGTCGCAATGGTAATGCAGAAATTATAGCAACATCTTCCGGTACAAAGGTAGCTATAAGTTGGGCCATGTCCCAGGAGTTAGACGTCCTGTCAATAAAGTTTGAAACTCGGAGCAAAGGGTCAGCAGGTGACCCCGTACTCAGTGCTGGTCTCGGGAGTTGAGCAGGGATCCATGGGTCTGTCCATACCGAGATGGAAGCACCAGATCCTACCCGTGTAATCAGTCCTTTATTAACCAGAGAGCGAGCAGATACTATACTCCGCCAACCATAAGATGGGGAATAAGACTTAATTGGATCCAAAGGATCAGAATGCCGATAATAGCAGCCTTTAAATACCCGTGCAAAGAGACAATCCAGAACAGAAATCAGCCGCCAAAGCTGTTTCGCCAGCAGAGCCGTGTTAAAATCGTCCAAACACCTAAACCCCAAGCCTCCTTCATCTTTGCTGCAACACAGCCTATCCCAAGCTATCCAATGGAGGCCCCTTGATTGCCCCGAGGAACTCCACCAAAAAGTCGAGATGGCACTGGTTATCTTCCTAGTTATCGTCTTTGGAATACGGAAACACGACATCACAAAGGTTGGAACCGCCATCGCTACTGACTTAATCATCACCTCCTTACCCCCTCTTGATAGCAACCGAGCAGGCTATCCACTAGCCCGTGCTTGCAACTTATCCTGGACAAACGAAAAAAATTTCGTCTTAGAGCCACCCAAACTCTCCGGGATACCTAAATAGGAGCTCATCCCATCCAAATTTGTTATTCCCAAAACTCCTTTTAGTTCCTCCCTAAGATTAACATCCACTGTGTGTCTAAATTGGACAGACGATTTTTGAAAATTAATTTGTTGACCCAAAACCCGTTCATACTGCTGAAGGATCCTCAACACCACCTCACACTGCTCCTTTGTAGCCCGACAAAAGAACAAACTATCATCCGCAAATAAAAGGTGAGAGATAGGAGGACTAGCAGTCGAAACCCGTATACCGGTAAGAAGCTTTGCTTGCTCGGCTTTCCGAAAATGAGCAATAAGAACCTCTGTGCATAAAATAAAAAGATAAGGCGACAAAGCGTCACCTTGTCTCAGACCTCGATGAGGTACAATAGACCCATGAGGATGACCATTAATTAAGACCCTATACTGGACTGATGTCACACACTAGCCCTGAGACCAAATATCCGGGATCCGCGGATATCCGTTATCCGATCCGGGATCCGCTCCGAAAAACCGGATATCCGGTGGGACGGATCCGGATCCGGATAGTGATTTTTCAAATCCAGCAGATCCGGATAGTGATAATTTTTGGACCGGATATCCGGTATCCGTTATAATAACCACATTTACTATTGGGCCTGACTTCATTTTGCATAAATCCAGATTTTAAATGTTAATTCTGTTATTGGGATTATGAATAAAAGCCTTTTTCGTTGGGAAATAGGGTTTTTGGCTTTGGGGAGATGAATTCTCACGTCACTCTCATAACTCATACCGCCGTTTCTTTTTTTTTCTTCTTCGTTTCTTGTCTTTGTTTTTCCTAAATCATGGATCCGAAAGAATGAATAAACAAACTACACAAATCCGCTCACTCCGACGACATCTCTATCTTTCTTTAGCCGCCTCTCGTTGATTGTGTTTTTTCTATGATTCTAACGATGATTTCTAGATCTGAATCCACCGGAGATGTTAGAAGATAGAGTGTGAGAGACACAAGAATTGAAGCGCGGACGGCGGAGGGGAAATAGTTCCGGCGGTTCTCTTCATCGTGGCTCGTTGTCACACTGATGCGGAGCTTCAAGAGAGGAGAAACAAGATCTTGAAGATTTAGCGTTTAGGGTTTCTTTTGTAAAAAAAGAAAAACCGGATCCGGATAACTGGCGGATATCCGGTTTTTTTTACGGATATTCGAAACCCGGATATCCGAAGGAACGGATAGCGGATCCGGATATCAAAACTATGTTTCCGGCGGATACAGATCCGGATACGGATACCATCAAAAACCGCGGATATCCGGATCCGTCTCAGGCCTATCACACACCACATAGTCCAAGATATCCATTTTTCACAGAAACCAAATTTCCGGAGTAAATTCTCAACAAAAGGCCATTCCACCCTATCGTAAGCTTTACTCATATCCGTCTTGATTGCCATAAATTTGCCTTTGCACAAAGGGTTAGTTCGAAGCCCATGGAACATTTCCTGGGCAATCAAGATGTTATCTGAAATATGGCGACCTGCCACAAATGCCGACTGCGTTTCAGAAACTAATGATGGGAGAATAGCGCGAAGCCTCTGACATAAAACCTTCGAACTAATTTTATACCCCACATTGCACAAACTGATAGGACGTAACGCTGACATCCTGGTCGGTGTATCCACCTTCGGAATAAGGCAAATATTTGTCTCATTTAACCGTTTATCAAACACTCCCTCCTGGAAAAAAGAATTAACCATAAGCACCAAATCTGCCTTAACCGTGGCCCAAGCTTTCTGATAAAATAATGCCGTCATACCATCTGGTCCCGGAGCTTTATCTGGATGCATCATAAATAACACCTGTATAATCTCCTACTCAGAGACTTCCCTCGTTAAAGAATCATTTGTAGTCTGGTCAATCGAGGTACTAATCTCGGCAAGACTCTCCTCAAAATCTGATGGGTTCGACGAAGTGAAAAGCTCCTGAAAATACGATATTGCAGTATGTTCAATCACACTTTCCTCTGTCGACCAAGTACCATGCTGATCATGAAGACCGACAATCCGGTTCCTAACCCGGCGTTGCTTTGTCTGGGCATGAAAATAACTGGTATTATGATCCCCAAATCGCATCCACCGACTTCTACTTTTCTGATACCAATAAACCTCTTCGTCCCGATACGCCTCCCGTAGTCGCCAAGTAAGGTCCGCTATCTCATCTACCGATGTACCGTCACTGTAACGCCCCCGAACCGCTCTATGACCACAAAGGTCATCGGGCAGCCACGAGACGCCACTTGCGGAACTGTACCAAGGTGATCCGGCCGAGGGACGGAAGCTGCAGACTTCCCGACCGGTCCTCCCTAGCACAATCCCACCCGTTACCGAGGTTACTTAGGCTTTTCAACCCTCGCGGCCTGGTGCGTTGTGTTGGCTCGGACAAGGCCGAGTATCATTTGCAACTTGCCATGCTTTCCTGAAAACCGAATATATCACTTTAATAAAATATTTCCTCGAAAATAAATCATCAAAGTAATATACATAGATAGTCGGAAAACTTTACTCTTAGTCGTTTAAGAAAATATAGGGTTTTACAAGAAACGCAAGAAAATCCTATCCGGTAGCCTAACGTTTGCTCCGGCTCTAGACTCACTTAGGCTTTCCTGCAAGGCCAAAACGAAGAGTCATGAGTAATCTAGGATTACTCAGTGAGTCTGGGTACCCCTTTCTATCCTAAACAGGATACTACTCTTCCCAAGCCGACTACCCCGGCAACCAAAGAAAGCTAGCAAGCCACAAAGCTAGCGATAACATCAAAGCAACACAGCTGGAAGCTTTAGCGGAAGCAAAACAAACCACAACCAAGCGAGGCAGATTCGATCACTACGAACCAACTCGGAAGATCTCGACTCGCTACTCACCATGCAAGACGACTAAAGAACGCTTTAGACTCTTACTTAGACCCACTTGCTAAGACGTCTAGTATACTTGAAATACCGTAGACTCTTAGACCACACGCAACACGCAACATGCAAAGACGACTAGACATAGACAAGGAACACTTGAATACTCTAGACTCTTTACACCTAGGGCCCTTCGATACCCTGTTCCATTCCAACACCTGCTCCATGCCGAGACCACACAGGTCACCAGCATGAGCCCACACACACTCAAGCCACATCGTCATGCAGCAGTCACGCCGGTAGCTAGCCAGCCGTGACAGTATCCCCGCGCGAGTGGTCTTCGGGAACTCACGCGTGACACTAATAATTGGAACAGCGGATCGATACCTTACTAGCTAAGACTCAAGAAACGAATTCAAGAGACTAAGCTACCACCACACACACACCATCCTCAATTCAAGCCGTGATATACCAAGCACACCAGCTTTATATCACGCAAGAAAACTAACATAGAATAATCAACAAGAAGCAAGAAAGTAAATCAAGCAACTTTAAGATTATTCTACATGCATGCACCCTTCATGCTTAAACCATTCAAACCCACTTCTCGCATGTAGATTCAGTCGCTTTAACCACTTACATCCCTTATATCCAACTCACGCATGCGATCAATCTCAACCAAATTTTATGCATTAACATGCAATCCACTTTACTTCCCAATTCATGCATGAACCCGATTTTAAGCAAAGCTTAATATTTTCAAATCCCTCTAGGTTCGATCATGCATGTAACTCTTAAACCACCTTTTAAGAGTTTAATTTACCCAATCTCTTCTTTAACCGCACGTCAAGTGAATCCCCCATATTCACCGTGCAAATCAACTTATTCTCGCATGCATGCAATATCCTTTAACCGCAACAAAAGAAGCGACTCTACATGCTTACCACAGACTCACCTTTACGCGTCGATGATTTCCCTCGGACTTCACTGCACCTCACGATCAGACAGCTTCTCCTCTTGATCACCTCGATCCACAACCAACTCCTTGACACCAACGCCTCTCCTTCGATCTCTCTCTCGATCGTTCTCGACCTCTTTCTCAACAATCACTTCGACACAATGTCGATGATTTCTTTCTCTCTCTCGATGATCTCTTCTTATTTCTCTCTCGAAATAACTTAAGAGCTTTTGAGTGTTTTTGTGCTAAACACCCAAATGAAATCGTTTGCCTTGTATTTATAGGCAAAATTTCGAGGCTTCTTCCTTAATGCCCTTCGACAAGTGTCACCTACAACCCTTGCATGTGCTGCGTGAATCCCACCTCCAATGGGAGCTCGCCATTAATCCACTAATCCCCCTTGTATTAGTGCATGAAAACTCCTCCATTAGTGCATGTAAAGCTTCTTATTAGTGCATGTCACTTAATCAAGGCTTAATCTTAGCTCTCAGCCAATAGAGCTCCGCCAAATCCTCTTAATCAGCTTGATTAAGTTAATCCTCCCACTATCTCCTTAATCTCCTTAATTTTTTAATCCTTCCACTAACTCCACCTTAAATAAAATAATCTTCCCACTTTCCTTATTTCTCATTGGTCAGAATCTTGAGAAAAAGAATTTTCTCCCCAAATACTCGATCCTTCGTCCGGCACCTTCGACTACGCGTCTCGGACATCTCGACACTCTTTCTCGGGTCATCGGCAAAATTTCTCGGGCTCTCGACAATTTTCTCGAGTACTCGGCAACTCCTTCGATCCTCGATAAATTTTCTCGAGTACTCGGCATCTCCCTCGATCCTCGACACATTTTCTCGAGTACTCGGCAACTCCTTCAATCCTCGACAAATTTTCTCGACCAACTTTCCTCGACCTTCTCGGCCCATTCTTCTGACTCCTGATCGGTCCTAGGGTCTCGGTCGTACATCCGGTTACTCCGGTCTTTGGCTCGGCCATTGTCCAACTTACGAATATTTTCTCGGGCTTCTCTCGACCATTCCCTTTTGTTTTCCTTCCTCTTCTTTCTTACGTCTTTTCCGGGCCATTTCTCCGATCTTTCATTTTAAGATTTCTACTCTTGGTGAGGGTCACTACATTCTCCCCCCCTTATAAGAATTCGTCCCGGAATTCTCACGCCTTCTCCTTCTCTTGGTGGTGTTACTACTTCTTAACAAAGGTATCACTATCTTGTGATTGCTATCACCTCCTTATTTTTACCGAAATCTCCTTTGCTTGGCTACCTCCTCTCCAACATCTTATACCACGCCTATAACACCGTTTCACTTAAGCACTCGGACCCGATGCTTATGCTTCTTGGTAAACTTCTTCATCTCCAACATATACTTGGCTCCTCTTGAATCCTTATGTTCTTTAAACACTAAGGCTTTTATCGCGTTGCACCATGGCTTTTTCGCTTCTTTAACTTCTTAGCTCAATGCTTCTCTTTCTTCAGCTTGTTCCTGACTCTTTTCTTTTCTCCTTCAGTTTATAGCTTGATTCCTTCCAATGTCTTGATACATTTACCGTACTACTTCTTGTTCTTCCCAGC
>NC_025699.1:26474425-26477755 GCF_000633955.1 Camelina sativa
GAACGTTATGGAGTGCATCTCCAACTCCCCTTTCGCCTGCAACTCTTGGTAATACTCCCTTGTTCTCTTCAAACTCGAACTACTTTCTCCAATTTCCATCCTTAGTTGCTCTCGGTTCTGCCTTCTCAGCTCGTATGCCTTAGCGAGCATTTCCAAATCCACGTCAATTGGTTCCTCTTCTTGCTCCTCCTCTTGTCCTGGCAACACCATTTGCAATGGTACCNAAGTCTAGATACCAAAAAGAAATCATCCAACCCTTTACACTTACACCCAAAAAAACTTCCTTTACACCCCGGCATCCTACTTGTTTCTGAGCCTAGTACACGCCTCGCACGTGCACACCCACTCCCTATCTGGCTCATCAGGTGGCGGTCCGGTGGGAGATTCGGTTGAGGTAGAGGCAGCAGGCAACGAGGCTCCAACTTGTTCCGTGGGACTTACACCACTCCGGCCGTCTCGGCCTGACGGGTTCTCTCCTGTCTCTTCCATTCGCTGGTTAGCGCTCATCCTCTCTCGCACCATCCGATATGGACATTCATGAACATAATGTCCTCTGCCACCACACACGGTGCATACCATATACTCCGGGTCCGGAAAATGCTGAGGTCTCGTCCTCCAGCAATGATTGTTCGGATGTCCCGGTTCTCCACACGCCTCGCATCTCCTCCAATATCTCATGCGATTCGGGTTTGGGCAGCGATAGGCAAAATGCCCTCGCTCTCCGCACCATTCGCAATCCTCCTTTGACGGGTCACATATGCGTCTCAACGCCGGTCTCCAACAATGTTTTGTCCAATGCCCGATGCCCTCACACAACTCGCAATAGGGCGTGTTCCTCATGTGGACTTGGTTTGGGTAGACCACCCTCTTCCTGGCAGTGGCTCGCACTCTCAGCCTGCCTCTTGGTTGGAACGTTATGGAGTGCATCTCCAACTCCCCTTTTGCCTGCAACTCTTGGTAATACTCCCTTGTTCTCTTCAAACTCGAACTACTTTCTCCAATTTCCATCCTTAGTTGCTCTCGGTTCTGCCTTCTCAGCTCGTATGCCTTAGCGAGCATTTCCAAATCCACGTCAATTGGTTCCTCTTCTTGCTCCTCCTCTTGTCCCGGCAACACCATTTGCAACGGTACCGCTCTAATGGGACTATTGCGCCTTGGCACAATCTGATTCTGCTCCGCCTGATTTGGTACGTATTGGTCTGGCATTAGGAGATCTGGCTCTCCTCGGTCTCGTGCAACTTGGCTCGATTCCCCTCGTTCTCTCACGACTTGGCTCGAACTGGCCCATCGCCTCACATTCTCTCTTGGCTCCGTACTAGCCTCAATTTCTCGGTCTTGGTCTCTCCTTGGTTCCACTATAAAAGTCGGAATCCCCTCGTCGTCACTTGACACAAGATCGATCACCTCTAACTCCTTAGTCGGCTTCTCGGTCTTAGAGTCTCCATCTACCGGATTCTCTTCTCCATTGGCTTCCGGTACTATGACTTCCCCGTCATTCTCGTTTACTCGCTCCGGTGAGCGCATCCCATCTATCATAAGTACGATCCTCGCAACCGTCCCGGGTCTCTCTTCCGCAGGTCGCTCTTCACTAATGTCTCCGGTTTCGGGCACCACACCCGCACCACCAGCATTACCTTCTTCCTCCGGCACATACACGTCCGTCAAGAAATTTAGGATTTTATCAACCGCCTCCGGATACTCCCTCATATAATTCTCGGGACTGATATCATCGCCCTGGTCCTCCACAAGATCCCATAGCAATTTCTGTAGCCTATCGGCTAACTCCACTTCCGTNGCAATAGGGCGTGTTCCTCATGTGGACTTGGTTTGGGTAGACCACCCTCGTCCTGGCAGTGGCTCGCACTCTCAGCCTGCCTCTTGGTGTGAACGTTATGGAGTGCATCTCCAACTCCCCTTTTGCCTGCAACTCTTGGTAATACTCCCTTGTTCTCTTCAAACTCGAACTACTTTCTCCAATTTCCATCCTTAGTTGCTCTCGGTTCTGCCTTCTCAGCTCGTATGCCTTAGCGAGCATTTCCAAATCCACGTCAATTGGTTCCTCTTCTTGCTCCTCCTCTTGTCCTGGCAACACCATTTGCAATGGTACCGCTCTAATGGGACTATTGCGCCTTGGCACAATCTGATTCTGCTCCGCCTGATTTGGTACGTATTGGTCTGGCATTAGGAGATCTGGCTCTCCTCGGTCTCGTGCAACTTGGCTCGATTCCCCTCGTTCTCTCACGACTTGGCTCGAACTGGCCCATCGCCTCACATTCTCTCTTGGCTCCGTACTAGCCTCAATTTCTCGGTCTTGGTCTCTCCTTGGTTCCACTATAAAAGTCGGAATCCCCTCGTCGTCACTTGACACAAGATCGATCACCTCTAACTCCTTAGTCGGCTTCTCGGTCTTAGAGTCTCCATCTACCGGATTCTCTTCTCCATTGGCTTCCGGTACTATGACTTCCCCGTCATTCTCGTTTAATCGCTCTGGTGAGCGCATCCCATCTATCATAAGTACGATCCTCGCAACCGTCCCGGGTCTCTCTTCCGCAGGTCGCTCTTCACTAATGTCTCCGGTTTCGGGCACCACACCCGCACCACCAGCATTACCTTCTTCCTCCGGCACATACACGTCCGTCAAGAAATTTAGGATTTTATCAACCGCCTCCGGATACTCTCTCATATAATTCTCGGGACTGATATCATCGCCCTGGTCCTCCACAAGATCCAATAGCAATTTCTGTAGCCTATCGGCTAACTCCACTTCCGCCTCTCCGTGATCTCCAACAGGAAGAGTCTCAAACTTGCCTTGCGCGTCCATTCGAACTTGAAGACGGCTCGGCTCCCCAATCTCCAACACAATAGTTCGATCATCTCGATCAACTTCCACTTCCTCCGTTTCATCTAAACACTCGGACGGATCGGTCTCGATCGACCAGTTGGTGTCGTCCGCGTCGAACACCCCGTCCTCATCCCAGTCATTCGAATCACTCGGCTCTCGACTGGTTTCTGATTCCTTCGACAAATACCCATTGTGATGCCCACAATCCTCATGTCTCGGCCCCTCATCCCCTGAACCATCCCCGCAACCTGAACCACCTGAATACATCTAAAACCCACAAGAAACAAGGTTAGATGCTTAAATCATTCTAAGGTTCAACTTAGACTAGACAAGCAAACGGTCCGGATAAAATTCCATGCTCTTGCGACACATTACTCGATAAAACATTGAAATGCACAAGTGCTCGCGGGTTCGAAAACACCGCTCTGATACCACCGTTGTAACGCCCCCGAACCGATCTATGACCACAAAGGTCATCGGGCAGCCAC
>NC_025699.1:26478916-26505218 GCF_000633955.1 Camelina sativa
CAACATGCAAAGACGACTAGACATAGACAAGGAACACTTGAATACTCTAGACTCTTTACACCTAGGGCCCTTCGATACCCTGTTCCATTCCAAGACCTGCTCCATGCCGAGACCACACAGGTCACCAGCATGAGCCCACACACACTCAAGCCACATCGTCATGCAGCAGTCACGCCGGTAGCTAGCCAGCCGTGACAGTATCCCCGCGCGAGTGGTCTTCGGGAACTCACGCGTGACACTAATAATTGGAACAGCGGATCGATACCTTACTAGCTAAGACTCAAGAAGCGAATTCAAGAGACTAAGCTACCACCACACACACACCATCCTCAATTCAAGCCGTGATATACCAAGCACACCAGCTTTATATCACGCAAGAAAACTAACATAGAATAATCAACAAGAAGCAAGAAAGTAAATCAAGCAACTTTAAGATTATTCTACATGCATGCACCCTTCATGCTTAAACCATTCAAACCCACTTCTCGCATGTAGATTCAGTCGCTTTAACCACTTACAACCCTTATATCCAACTCACGCATGCGATCAATCTCAACCAAATTTTATGCATTAACATGCAATCCACTTTACTTCCCAATTCATGCATGAACCCGATTTTAAGCAAAGCTTAATATTTTCAAATCCCTCTAGGTTCGATCATGCATGTAACTCTTAAACCACCTTTTAAGAGTTTAATTTACCCAATCTCTTCTTTAACCGCACGTCAAGTGAATCCCCCATATTCACCGTGCAAATCAGCTTATTCTCGCATGCATGCAATATCCTTTAACCGCAACAAAAGAAGCGACTCTACATGCTTACCACAGACTCACCTTTACGCGTCGATGATTTCCCTCGGACTTCACTGCACCTCACGATCAGACAGCTTCTCCTCTTGATCACCTCGATCCACAACCAACTCCTTGACTCCAACGCCTCTCCTTCGATCTCTCTCTCGATCGTTCTCGACCTCTTTCTCAACAATCACTTCGACACAATGTCGATGATTTCTTTCTCTCTCTCGATGATCTCTTCTTATTTCTCTCTGAGTTTTTGAGTGTTTTTGTGCTAAACACCCAAATGAAATCGTTTGCCTTGTATTTATAGGCAAAATTTCGAGGCTTCTTCCTTAATGCCCTTCGATAAGTGTCACCTACAACCCTTGCATGTGCTGCGTGAATCCCACCTCCAATGGGAGCTCGCCATTAATCCACTAATCCCCCTTGTATTAGTGCATGAAAACTCCTCCATTAGTGCATGTAAAGCTTCTTATTAGTGCATGTCACTTAATCAAGGCTTAATCTTAGCTCTCAGCCAATAGAGCTCCGCCAAATCCTCTTAATCAGCTTGATTAAGTTAATCTTCCCACTATATCCTTAATCTCCTTAATTTTTTAATCCTTCCACTAACTCCACCTTAAATAAAATAATCTTCCCACTTTCCTTACTTCTCATTGGTCAGAATCTTGAGAAAAAGAATTTTCTCCCCAAATACTCGATCCTTTGTCCGGCACCTTCGACTACGCGTCTCGGACATTTCGACACTCTTTCTCGGGTCATCGGCAAAATTTCTCGGGCTCTCGACAATTTTCTCGAGTACTCGGCAACTCCTTCAATCCTCGATAAATTTTCTCGAGTACTCGGCATCTTCCTCGATCCTCGACACATTTTCTCGAGTACTCGGCATCTCCCTCGATCCTCGACAAATTTTCTCGAGTACTCGGCATCTCCCTCGATCCTCGACACATTTTCTCGAGTACTCGGCAACTCCTTCAATCCTCGACAAATTTTCTCGACCAACTTTCCTCGACCTTCTCCGCCCATTCTTCTGACTCCTGATCGGTCCTAGAGTCTCGATCGTACATCCGGTTACTCTGGTCTTTGGCTCGGCCATTGTCCAACTTACAAATATTTTCTCGGGCTTCTCTCGACCATTCCCTTTTGTTTTCCTTCCTCTTCTTTCTTACGTCTTTTCCGGGCCATTTCTCCGATCTTTCATTTTAAGATTTCTACTCTTGGTGAGGGTCACTACAGTCACCCTCTTGCGCTAATGCTATTTTAGATTTCAAATCCTCGATGGTCTCCCGTCCGTACGGCACCTGAGATTTTTGCCACTGAGAAATGGCCCGGCGACAAGTAGTGATTTTGTCCACAAGAGAGGTAGAAGACGAACTGCCACCCACATCCCAACCCTCCGTAATGGCTCCAAAGAAACCCTCCTTGTCAAGCCAACGCCGATCAAAGCGGAAACTACTTTTTCCCCGGCGAATTTTATCCTTAAGTACTGCTATCACCGGCATGTGATCCTATGCAATCCGTGGTAAATACTCCGAAAAAGAATCCGTAAACAACGCATGCCACTTTTCATTTGCTAAGGCCCGGTCTAACCTACACCGGATAGGTTTCTTATCCCACCAACCTCGCCAGGAGAGATTATCCCCCAACGATGGAAACTCAAGTAATCCGCAATGTCGAATCATTGCATTAAAAGGAACAAAAGAAGAGGCATGCCGCAAGCGACCACCCCGCTTCTCATGGTTACCTTTAATTTCATTAAAATCACCTATTAGAAACCATGGTTGGTCCCTACCCAAACCAATACGAGTTAAACGTTCCCATACCAGATCTCGGTTCTTTAGAACCAGATCCCCATATACAAATGATAAATATATCAGCTGTCCTTTATAAGTAATTTCCACATCAAGTAATCTGTTTGACTCAAAAAGAAAAGTAACAGAATTATTATTATTATTATTGTAGAATAATGCCAAACCACCACTACATCCAATAGGTTTAACAGTTTTTAAAGCTGAATAACCAAAATGACCAATAAAAGGTTTCAAAAAAGAAAAAGGTTGTCTTGTTTCAGACAAAAACAGAAAATCTGGCCGATGCTTTCCCCAGAGGTCTCTGAGATACCCAATAGTAGCTTTGTTTCCCAGCCCCTGGCAATTCCAACTTAAAATCTTCATTTAATGACCTTCGGTATTGGTGGCTTGGCCCCACCAGCAACACCCTTCTCCATCTCCTGAGGCTTCAGGGCCATAGTATCTCCAACCGAACCAGAACTCTTAATAGCAGGACGTTTGCGCGGGGTGCGCACATACACATTCAGCTTCCTAGAACCCAGACCCTGTACACCCAATTGTCCTTTCCCCTTGCGTGATCTCTCGGTCACCATGGAAGGACCCATATCACTCAACTGATTCGGCTCTCCTGCACCAAGAGAGAGAGATCCTGCAGGCGGGAGTTCCTCACTTGCAGAGTGCTCCTCCTCTGTACCAATATCACCATGATCCTCAGCCCCGTCCTCGGCTGCCACAGTAGCATCAACCTGCATATCTAGTGTCTCCTCCATGATGGGAACAGTATCGTCTACCTCCTGAGCATTTCCTGTAACCTTAGCAACCTCCACAACAGATTCCTGCATAGTAAGATCCTGTGTAGCAACCTCCTGCACAACCACAGTAGTAACGTCGCCACTTGGTTGGGACTGAAACACGCCACTTAGTACCTCTGTGCTCGCACTATGCGCCTCCATAGCAGCTCCCTCTGAACCCAACAGAATACCAGAACCAATTTTCTCCTTAACCGCATGTGTAGAAGGTAGCACCCCATCCACATCATCCGACTGAGCTTCTTCCTGGAACAGAGCCTTGCGAACCACTTTACCAGGACGAGGACCATCTACTAAGTTCACACCACCGACATTCTCCCCCGTAACCGCAGATTGAGCCCTAGCTTCTCTTGGTACTTCCCGACGATGCCTGTCTTCATTATATTGCACGTACGACTAATAGCGATGATGCTTTGTCACCGGCTCCCCAACAGGGAGCGTCGACCGCCCCTTCAACCCTTTGTCACCCTTCCCCTCAGAAGACCTCCTCCCATCAGCCTGAAACCCCTCACCACTTTGTTTTCCCCGATACCCTCCTTTAGCACCACCCTCCGAACCAGAGCCCCGCTGCCTCTCCGATCGGACCGCCCCTTTATAGCTCTGGTGACGTCGATCTGCATCCTCCTTTGGCAAGACAATTGGCTCCACAGTAGGCTCCTCCGGTGGAGGACAATGATCCTCATCGTGGCACAAGCTAAAACACTTCTTACAGAAGACAAACAACCTTTCATAACGGAGAGAAACAATGGTTTCCTCACCGTTATAAAACTCCACTTCTGTCTCAAATGATAGACACTTGAACCCATTGAGCGTCACCTGAACCCTCCCGCCATCAAGGTCCACATCTTGAACGGACCCCAATGCCTCCCCAATGCTCCTAAACGTTGGAATAGCCCAGAACTGAAACGGCACGCCCATAACTCGAACCCAGAAAGTCAAAGACGACGGATAGGACAGATCCACCATCGGACTCCAACGAGCCATAGAGACCATCCAAAGGTCAAAATGAAATGGTGCCATCTTCAAAACCTCAAGGATGTCTGCTTCCTCATCAAAATCGAATTGGAACTTCCCCATCCCAAGGTCTGCGCCAACAACACGCCCCTCTAGATGCCATATGCAAGGAAACATGACAAGAAGCGCCTTCATATCCTGCCTCCTTGGGTTCATACATCTCCCGATCACCGTTTTGGAGTAACCCTCGATCAAGGCCGTATTGTCAAAATACGGAATCTTCACCTTTGGCTTCATCATTTTCGAACCCTGAACTAAGGCCAGACTCTGCGACATCACAGCAAGACGAACAGCAACAACCAAGAACAAAAGACAAGAGTGGAGAAACCCAAGAAACCCAAGAGATAAACAAGGACTCAATGAGTGATGAGATTTCTGGTAGACAAGCGTCGAGCTTTTATACTCCTCTGTCAAACATCTCCAAAACCGAGTACCACTTACATAATCCCAAAAAATCCGCCTCATCGTATCTCGATTAAACTGTAATCTCCATTTAACAATCGCAATCGGGAGTGATACACCACCCGATAGCAGAATAAAAACCCAGATCGTGACCAGATCCCACCAATTACCCCCGATTCTCTCAACCAAACCAATAGGAATCAAAATCCAGACCTTCCTCCTTCCTTTTCTGATACCAAAATCAACAATGAGCCGGAGAAACGAATCCCAAAGCAGATTCGGAGCCCAATAAAACTGCAAGAACGGAAACCACTTAGGCACCCTCCAGATACAAAATCGGATTTGAGTAATAAAACCCAGATCCCATGATCGATATCCAGCCACATCATGACCGCAAGAGATCCCCAAACAACCGTAAAAAAACCAGAAAGAATCCAGATAAAGATCGCTCATAGTAAGGTTGGAAAACCCTAGAGCAAAGAAATCGCCATCGCCATCGCCGATTTTTTTTTTAACTTACACACTTTATTATTTTATTATTTTTTAATCAAAGATCCTTTAAAAAAATGTGTGATGAAGATGCTCTAAGAAGAGTAGTAAATGGTGTGAACCCAAGGGAAACATTAAAACGGATTGTGAATGTTAGTCTTCCTCCTTTGCCATAGAAACTAAATCCTAAGAGAACGCAAGGGAAAATTAAACTAAGAAAAATTGAATATGTTGAAGCAATTCACAAATCTGAGATATAAATCAGACAAGATGAAACAAAATTTGTTGATTCAATCAGAGAAAGATGATACTAATTGTAGCCAATTAACAAATACCCAAAACAAACACTTGAAATACTTATTTTATTCTTTGTAATCGTTGATCACTACCAGAGATACTTTCGACGTTATCACTACCATATCTGCTTTCATCCTTTTCACGGCTTTTCCTATTCACAATCCCATTAAAATTATCGCCTCCTCCGACGTTATTATTCCTCATCGATGTTTTTTCCCAGTTGTTTATTCCTCTTCCAGGTAGTCCAAACACAAACAAAAAGAAAGTTTTATTTCTACGCAAATACATTTATTCTTAAAGGACAAGAAAGCGTCATACGAGCACTAGAGAGAGGCCGAGCGTGCGCTGAAAGAGAGATCTGAGCAGTCAATCTTTGTTCATGTCTTGAAGGAGAAGTAAATAAATTTTGCTTAGGCAAGAGGGAGAGTATTGTGGGAGAGAAGAGAGAACCATGAGAGTTGTAACATCCGCGAATCGAAATCCCGGTTTAGGATGTGCATCGATCGATGCAACCTGCATCGATCGATGCAAGGTCAGTTTTCACGAACGAGAGTAAGTTAAACGTTGTGTCTTGGGTTAGGAAAAACCCTGGAATCGAGTATAAAAATGGAAGCTCGAGGGTTTGGCCAAGTTTGGCCATTTTTGGATAGAAAGTAAGAGAGAAAAAAGTTCTTAAGTGTTTAATATACTCTCCCAGGCCCGACAACCGAGGAAACCCTAAGAATCTCCTTGCCATGGCTTCTGCTGTCGCTGATATGCTAAATTTAACCCTGAGCTACTCTCTCAAATTAAGAGATCAATTGTAGTACTTAGGGATCGAATCCACAAGAACTCTAGATTCACACAAGAGATTTAATAATCTTTTAATTATGCTAAACAGAAATATTTTAATCGAATTGCAAAATAAAACAGAAAATAAAAGAGATGTAAATTCAGATGGATTAAACGCTAGGCCTAGGGAAATTCTCAGGAAATCATGGAAAATCAGATCAATTAATTAAGCATGCAGGATTCAACAATTAAGCACCGTTCTTGAACTCTAAACACAATTGTAAAATAAATCAGTTCTCAATGCAAATATTATCTAAGTTTTAAAACCCAAAAATCCAAATCTCTTTGCAAAATTCAAGTTAAAAACCAGCAATAAAATCAAGTTTAGATAAGTTCACAAAATCACTAATTCAAATCTCTTTGCAAAAAGTAATTTTGCTCACCAAAGGTTTTTGTCAGGAAAAACAATTATATTCTCATATCAATCAATAATCCTAAGATCTAAATCCAGATGACTAATCAAAGATCTAGCATTAAGAACAACCTATGGTGAAGAACAAGAAAGATAATGAATCCTAAATTAACAGATCTAATAATCCATGAAATTCCTAATGAGAAACCCTAAACCTAACAAGTAGATCTACTCAGACATAATTGTAAGAACACAAATCATGATTAAAATAGATAGCATTAAGAGATTAAAGGAAGAAGAAAATGAGTTCTGAATCTTCTCTGAAGGAGTCTTGATTCTTTTCACCAAAAGCTCTCTAAAATCTCTCACAGGGTTTTGCTCTCAAAAGTTGCAGGGAAAAATAAAGCTTAGGTCTAAACAATGACCATAAAAATCCTATTTATATTCCTAAACATGTCTAGGGACTAATGATGCAAATATGAAAAACTTTGGGGCAGCTTTGTAAATCTTCAAAACTTGTGAGGAAAACTTCCGATTTCGTCTTTGGCCTAGCATCGATCAATGCTATCAGTGTGTCGATCGATGCTGGATTCTAAATTCATCTCTCAACTTCTGCAGCTCAGCCTCAATGCTTGATTAAGCTCCAAATCTTCCTATTTAGCTCCATTATGCTCTCATCCATGCTAAATCCTATAAAGACTCAAAAGACTCTAAAAATACCAAAAAGACTCTAAAAATAAGACTTATATCATGGCTAAAAACACCTAAAAACCATGATATATCAACTCCCCCAGACTTAGCATTTGTTTGCCCTCAAGCAAATCAAAAACTTCATCTGTGAAAGATGTTTGAAAATGAAGGAACTCATTTTCTTTTTAAAGTAATGCCATGATCATCCAAACCTTAATCCACATGCTTAGCAGATAAATCCAAATCGAACCACCATGTACTTCTCCGTTGACTTTCATAGCATCCCAAATTCAAACCAAATTCCACTACTTCCTCCATAAAGCTTTCATCGGTGAGTCTAATCAATTTGATCAATATCAATAACCTTCTAGACTCATTCCCATACAATACCATAACAAGCAAGACATATCTTTTACCACATGTGGTACTCTTTCTCTCCCCCAGACTTATTCTATTTATTCTTCCTTAGAGATTTGCTTTTTTTATTATTTTTCTTTTCTTTTCAAAGGTGTAAGCGAATACCGGGGTCATTGGTAATTTACCTACTCCTCGCTTCCAAGCTTTATGTGATCATTTGACTCAAGAGTAGAATAGTGGGATCACATNGATCAATGCTATCAGTGTGTCGATCGATGCTGGATTCTAAATTCATCTCTCAACTTCTGCAGCTCAGCCTCAATGCTTGATTAAGCTCCAAATCTTCCTATTTAGCTCCATTATGCTCTCATCCATGCTAAATCCTATAAAGACTCAAAAGACTCTAAAAATACCAAAAAGACTCTAAAAATAAGACTTATATCATGGCTAAAAACACCTAAAAACCATGATATATCAACTCCCCCAGACTTAGCATTTGTTTGCCCTCAAGCAAATCAAAAACTTCATCTGTGAAAGATGTTTGAAAATGAAGGAACTCATTTTCTTTTTAAAGTAATGCCATGATCATCCAAACCTTAATCCACATGCTTAGCAGATAAATCCAAATCGAACCACCATGTACTTCTCCGTTGACTTTCATAGCATCCCAAATTCAAACCAAATTCCACTACTTCCTCCATAAAGCTTTCATCGGTGAGTCTAATCAATTTGATCAATATCAATAACCTTCTAGACTCATTCCCATACAATACCATAACAAGCAAGACATATCTTTTACCACATGTGGTACTCTTTCTCTCCCCCAGACTTATTCTATTTATTCTTCCTTAGAGATTTGCTTTTTTTATTATTTTTCTTTTCTTTTCAAAGGTGTAAGCGAATACCGGGGTCATTGGTAATTTACCTACTCCTCGCTTCCAAGCTTTATGTGATCATTTGACTCAAGAGTAGAATAGTGGGATCACATGTAATTTACCTAACCCTCTAAACTGATCAAAATCATCTCATCTTTTATTCTCCTTTTCTTTACAAAGCTCTCAGGAGAAATATTTTAAACTTAAATAAGGGAGAGGAGTACCAAAATTTTCTTTTCTGAAGTCTTACTTGTCAGGTATGAACAAGGAGTCAAGCTCTATGAACATCAATCTCCTTGATGAGGTAAAAAGAAAAGTACAGAAATTACCTCAAGCTTTTGTGGATTCTGTTGGAAATTCGGATGTCTCTGGTTCACTGGTCAGCCATTGGATTTTTCATTAGTCGGATTTGTGGATTCAAGCTGCAGCATTAATCAACCAAGACAGTACACTAAAAAGAAAAATCATAGTTCCCAACAAAATTTTGACTCAATAAAACCATTTAAAAAAAAAACAAAACAAAAATGTAGTTAGTAACTGCCTCTCCCAGACTTAAACAACACTGTCCCCAGTGCTATCAAGTAAGAGATTGGTGAATATAATAAAAATAAATGAAAATCAAAAGAAAAATGAAAAAGATAAACCTACCAGTGGGTTGCCTCCCACTAAGCGCTTGTTTTCAGTCGTTAGCTTGACTGTGTCGGATCTCAGGCATCCGGTGGATCGGAACATGGCAGTGAATGCTTCCGAGAGTATGTCCTCTTCATTCAAGGGGGAGTGTAGGCAGTAGATGAATAAGGTCTACAAAGGACATGGGGAACATGACTTAGGTACTGGTGGCTTTCTTTTATGTTCTGCAAAATCATCAACAGAAGAAACAAGCGCTCTACGATAATCTCGTGGCTTGGTTAACTGCAAAACAGTTTTTGTACCTTTGAAATTCTTGTTGATGATAGGAGAAGGTTTGGGAGAAGAAGATGCATACTTTGGCCTTACCTGTGGGTTCTGGACTGTGGAATGGTGAGATTTCAGCTTTACAACAGGTCTAGGACTTGCAGCTAAGGATCCAATGCGAGAATCTTCGGTTTTGGAAAAGTCCGAGCTGATTCTGGAAGGTGTGTTGATCGATGCAACAGCTGCATCGATCGATGCTTGGCCTGTAACTCGTGTTTCTTCAACGATTCTGCAACTTTCCTCAGCAATCCGTGTTTCCATTACAAAAACGTCATCTACCAACGACTTGTCATGCATCAGAACCTCATCATGATCTCTAGTACTGATTAGATGATCTCCACTCCAATCTTCAAGCTCAACAGCTTGCTTATTCACTTTCTCAGCAGTCTCAAACTCTTTGACATACCCAGCAGTAATATCTTCATGAAGTTCTATGAGCAGATCATCATCAGAAGCAATCTCCACAGAAATNGGTTCTGGACTGTGGAATGGTGAGATTTCAGCTTTACAACAGGTCTAGGACTTGCAGCTAAGGATCCAATGCGAGAATCTTCGGTTTTGGAAAAGTCCGAGCTGATTCTGGAAGGTGTGTTGATCGATGCAACAGCTGCATCGATCGATGCTTGGCCTGTAACTCGTGTTTCTTCAACGATTCTGCAACTTTCCTCAGCAATCCGTGTTTCCATTACAAAAACGTCATCTACCAACGACTTGTCATGCATCAGAACCTCATCATGATCTCTAGTACTGATTAGATGATCTCCACTCCAATCTTCAAGCTCAACAGCTTGCTTATTCACTTTCTCAGCAGTCTCAAACTCTTTGACATACCCAGCAGTAATATCTTCATGAAGTTCTATGAGCAGATCATCATCAGAAGCAATCTCCACAGAAATTGTCTGACCATCAATAGTGGGAACCCTTCTCAGCTTGTCCATCTCAAAGTTCATGACCAAATCATCCACATTCAGAGATATGTGTCCCTTCTTCACATCTATGATAGCACTAGCTGTAGCCAAGAAAGAGCGTCCTAAAATGAGAGGATCACTTAGCTCTTTGTCATATTCTAGCAAGTCAGTGGGAATCATGCAATCTCCAATCTTGATTGGAATATCCTCTAAGACACCTTCAGGAATCCTTCTGGACCGATCAGCTAAGATAAGAGATATCTTAGTTGTCTTGAAATCTGTCATCCCAAGTCTCACAGCAACAGAATGTGGCATCAAGTTAATACTAGAGCCAAGATCACAAAGTGAGTGTGCAAACCTTCCTGTTGAAATAGCACAATCTAACACAAAATTTCTAGGATTTGGTAACTTCTTTGCAATCCTACTATGAATCATTACACTCACTTTCTCAGAGACAACCACTTTCTCTTTCCTCTCTTTCTTCCTCTGAGCAGGCTGGTTCAACAAAATTGAGCTAACATCCTTGGTAAGCAAAGCTCCTTCCTTAGGGCTTAAACCATTAGTGACCATCCTCTTCACATATCTCTTAATACCAGGAGAAAACTTGACTGCATCAATCAAAGGCATTTCTATCATCACCTTGTCCATCATAGCCTTGCATCTAGCTTCCTCAAGCTCCTGTTTGGATCTCCTAGGCTTAAGAAAAGGAACCTTAGGCTTATATGCTTTTTCTGAATCAGATGGTGGAACTGGAACAGAAACCGTAGCTGTCTGTGGGGGGTGTCTATCGATACTGATGGAGCATCGATCGATGCTTTTTTTCTGGAGTGAGGTTGCCTCGACGGATGGTGACTGCATCGATCGATGCATTGTGATGGCGTCGATCGATGCTGGTTCCACTAACGTATCTTCATCTGCTTCCTTCACTAAAATCGCATTACAAGCATGGTTGGGGTTCTCAGTTCTTCTAGAAAGAAGTTCCTCTTGTCTTTTAACAGACCCAACAGTCTGAATCACTTAATTTTCCAGCTTCTTGACATGAGTATTTAATGCATCAGACTACCTAGTCAGCTCAGTGTATACAGAATCAATCTTCCCATTGAAGTCTACTGTTAACTTTTGTTGACCTTCCAAAATCTGTCCAATCATTGATTCCATCTTGCTCTCTGCATTGGGTGGAGGGAGGGGTTGGTAATNCAATCTCCAATCTTGATTGGAATATCCTCTAAGACACCTTCAGGAATCCTTCTGGACCGATCAGCTAAGATAAGAGATATCTTAGTTGGCTTGAAATCTGTCATCCCAAGTCTCACAGCAACAGAATGTGGCATCAAGTTAATACTAGAGCCAAGATCACAAAGTGAGTGTGCAAACCTTCCTGTTGAAATAGCACAATCTAACACAAAATTTCTAGGATTTGGTAACTTCTTTGCAATCCTACTATGAATCATTACACTCACTTTCTCAGAGACAACCACTTTCTCTTTCCTCTCTTTCTTCCTCTGAGCAGGCTGGTTCAACAAAATTGAGCTAACATCCTTGGTAAGCAAAGCTCCTTCCTTAGGGCTTAAACCATTAGTGACCATCCTCTTCACATATCTCTTAATACCAGGAGAAAACTTGACTGCATCAATCAAAGGCATTTCTATCATCACCTTGTCCATCATAGCCTTGCATCTAGCTTCCTCAAGCTCCTGTTTGGATCTCCTAGGCTTAAGAAAAGGAACCTTAGGCTTATATGCTTTTTCTGAATCAGATGGTGGAACTGGAACAGAAACCGTAGCTGTCTGTGGGGGGTGTCTATCGATACTGATGGAGCATCGATCGATGCTTTTTTTCTGGAGTGAGGTTGCCTCGACGGATGGTGACTGCATCGATCGATGCATTGTGATGGCGTCGATCGATGCTGGTTCCACTAACGTATCTTCATCTGCTTCCTTCACTAAAATCGCATTACAAGCATGGTTGGGGTTCTCAGTTCTTCTAGAAAGAAGTTCCTCTTGTCTTTTAACAGACCCAACAGTCTGAATCACTTAATTTTCCAGCTTCTTGACATGAGTATTTAATGCATCAGACTACCTAGTCAGCTCAGTGTATACAGAATCAATCTTCCCATTGAAGTCTACTGTTAACTTTTGTTGACCTTCCAAAATCTGTCCAATCATTGATTCCATCTTGCTCTCTGCATTGGGTGGAGGGAGGGGTTGGTAATAAGAAGATCCATAGTTCCTTGTGAAATTGTTGTTTGGATTTCCTGAGAATGAATTCTTCTGACCAAATCTCTGATTTTGATACCCAGCTCCATACACATAGTTGACATCTGCTTCTGTAGTCTCTGGCTTTGGCTCAAAAATCTCAACATCTTCAGCAAAATTGACTGACTTCTTTCCAACAAGAAGGTTGTGCACTGTATCCAACTTAGCATTCACTGCAGCAAACTGATTTGAATCATGGCCTTCATGTGCTCTCTTCCGCTCTAAGTCTACATTCTTAGTGCTATTGCTTGATGCTAGCCTTTCTATCAACTTTTCAGCGTCATCTGGATACCTTGTCTTAAAGTTCTCATCACTAGCAGCATCCAAAGCCATCTAATACCTCCAATTAATACCACTGAAGAAGAAATTGATCAACTGCACCTCTGAGAACCCATGATTCGGACAATCTCTCTGGTATGCTTTAAATCTCACCCAAGCAGCTTTGTAAGATTTTGCAGGTCCTTGTCTAAAGGTAGAGAGCTTGATCCTCAGCTCATCAGACATTGCATCATCATAGAAGTAATTCAAGAATGCCACCTTGATGTCATGCCAGGTTGCAGAGATCCTGGTTTCAACTGCGTTAGCCAATGAGAAGCTTCCCCAGCAAGAGAGTAGGGGAAAAGCTTGCATTAGAGATAGTCCTCTATGACTCCATTAGCCTTGATGCTTGTAACTATATCCTCAAAGTGTTCAATGTGGTCTAGAGGCTTCTCATGTGGCAAGTTCTGGAATGGCCTTTGTCCAACAAGAGCGAAGTAGGCAGGCTTCAGCTCAAAATCATTCCTTGGAAATGGAGGAGAGACAATTGCGGAACGGTTCTCATAGAACAAGTCTGGTCTGTTGAAGTCCGCAAGAGTCTTGACAAGCTCTCCATTGTTGTCCCGTCTAGGCTGAAGGTTATGCTGGTTGTTACCATCCAAATTGGCTCCATTCGTACCAGCCCCGACATTGCGTCGATCGATGCCAATGATGCGTCGATTAATGCCTTCTTGATTGCGTCGATCGATGCCGACTTGATTGCGTTGATCGATGCCGACTGCATTCCCATCGGCCACAACGAGTTTTTCTTGAATAACATGTCCTTCAGCATCAAGTTTTTGGCCTAGTTCGTTGCGCACATGACCCTCTTGATCCCTCAAAACTCCAGCCGCATATGGTCTCAATATGATTGGGTTGACCATCTTTGCTGATTTGGCTGCTTTTGTGTTATGACGCTCTCCTAACTCTTGGTTTGTAAGCTTAACAACTAGACCAGTAGGATTTTTCCTGGTGCTAGGCTTAGGCATGTACCTGAAACACAAAAGAGAAAAGAAACAAAAGCGTGTGAGTAAAACAGAAAAAGAAAAATTTAGACAAAATCAAAGATTTTAATCTAATGGTGAATCAAAAGAGTCAACGGCGCCAAAATTTGATATGATCAAATTTAACCCTGAGCAACTCTCTCAAATTAAGAAATCAATTGTAGTACTTAGGGATCGAATCCACAAGAACTCTAGATTCACACAATAGATTTAATAATCTTTTAATTATGCTAAACATAAATATTCTAATTGAATTGCAAAATAAAACAGAAAATAAAAGAGATGTAAATTCACATGGATTAAACGCTAGGCCTAGGGAAATTCTCAGGAAATCATGGAAAATTAGATCAATTAATTAAGCATGCATGATTCAACAATTAAGCACCATTCTTGAACTCTAAACACAATTGTAAAATAAATCAGTTATCACTGCAAATATTATTTAAGTTTTAAAATAAAAAAATCCAAATCTCTTTGCAAAATTCAAGTTGAAAACCAGCAATAAAATTAAGTTTAGATAAGTTCACAAAATCACTAATTCAAATCTCTTTGCAAAAAGTAATTTTGCTCACCAAAGGTTTTTGTCAGGAAAATCAATTATATTCTCATATCAATCAATAATCCTAAGATCTAAATCGAGATGACTAATCAAAGATCTAACATTAATAACAACCTATGGTGAAGAACAAGAAAGATAATGAATCCTAAATTAACAGATCCAATAATCCATGAAATCCCTAATGAGAAACCCTAAACCTAACAAGCAGATCTACTCAGACATAATTGTAAGAACACAAATCATGAATAAAATAGATAGCATTAAGAGATTAAAGGAAGAAGAAAAGGAGTTCTGAATCTTCTCTGAAGGAGTCTTGATTCTTTTCTCCAAAAGCTATCTAAAATCTCTCACAGGGTTTTGCTTTCAAAAGTTGCAGGGAAAAATAAAGCTTAGGTCTAAACAATGACCATAAAAATCCTAGTTATATTCCTAAACACGTCCAGGGACTAATGATGCAAATATGGAAAACTTTGGGGCAGCTTTGTAAATCTTCAAAACTTGTGAGGAAAACTTCCGATTTCGTCTTTGGCCTAGCATCGATCGATGCTATCAGTGTGTCGATCGATGCTGGATTCTAAATTCGTCTCTCAACTTCTGCAGCTCAGCCTCAATGCTTGATTAAGCTCCAAATCTTCCTATTTAGCTCCATTATGCTCTCATCCATGCTAAATCCTATAAAGACTCAAAAGACTCTAAAAATACCAAAAAGACTCTACAAATAAGACTTATATCATGGCTAAAAACACCTAAAAACCATGATATATCAGTCGCCGTCGGCGACCCTCCTTTACCAGAACCCCCTTACCCGCCCGATCCCCCCATCCCTCCCTCCAACTTCGCCCAAACCTCCATCGTCGAACCATCTCCTCTATCCTCTCTCTTTCCAGCTTTCCACCTTTCCATTCTTCTAGATCTGGGATCTACGACTCTTTTTATATCCTCTAGTGATACTCATTTTGCTTGTTTGTGATTCTTTCCTGCTGTGTGCAGTTCACGGTACCAGATATGTTCTGAGATTTGTGTCTTAAGCATCAGTGTTTTAGCCAAGTCTGTTGGCGTTTCTTCGACGTTACTCCCCTCCGTAGAATCTGGCCTCTCATCGCCAGCGAGACATCCTACCCCCTTGCAATAACTGTCTGGTTCTTCTCTGACACCTCCACCTCCCCTCCTCTCCCAATTCCCCAGGTTTACTCTTCCTTTTCTGATTCTTCTCTCTTGGAAAGTTATCAGATTTTTGTGGAGTGTGTGGCTCTGTTTTTGTGGAATGCGGGTTTAGATCTTTCGATGGCCTTTGTTGCCTTTGGTTTTTCTTGTGTGCTCTGTTGTCGCCCCCATATCGCCTTTGTGCGACCCTTTACTGCAGTATGCAGATTATGCTCTGATATTCTATGTCAATGTTTGCTTCGTTAGTATTTTCTATCCTTTTCTCGCAGATTGGACAAAGAACTATTTTTATTGGCAACTTTCTAGTGAATCTAGTTCATTCAGACTCCCATAGTCCTTACTTCTCCTTGAAGGAGTTTATTATCCTCCCAAATACTTCACTTTTGTTTAGTGGTATTGTTATACGGAGCATTGTGTTGAAGGATGTTTTGTTTGGACCAGCAGTAACGATGTCAATCTTGTCTCGCTTGGACAGCTTGATCTTCGATTGGAATTTCAACCTTAATGGTGATTCCCTTTTACCTTGTATTGAGGTCTTTGTTAGTCTTGTTCTAATATGGTATGCTACTAAGAGCTTTGTCCCGATTTCTAACATTGGCATATATGTTTATGTCAATGTAATCTGGGAAGTGCAGTCCTTGTTTAGGGCTTTGCTTCCTCATCTTGGCACCCAATGCCTCATTGTCTTCCCAAAAGTCCCTCTTGTTTGGAGTGGTTTGGATGATCAAGCGTCTCCGGTATTGCAAGGATCTTCCTCCCGGTTGTTAGCTTCCTCTGCCCTTGTTGTGGAGTTTGTAACCCTTTGGGTTGCATTGGATGCAGTCTTTCTTGAAGTCTTGGAAATCGTCGTGTTTCGATTTTTCTTGGCTTCCTTTGTAAAATTGTTTCTTGTTTTTATCCCTAGTTTACTCTCCTTTGGAGTTTGTATGGGCACTTCTTGCCTTGTTATCTTGTATTTTCCCTTTATTTGGGTTGTAATGTCTCCTCTTTTGAGTGAGTGTGAGAATTAATTTTAATGAAAATTATCAGTTTGATAAAAAAAAAAAGTTCTTAAGTGTTCCCGAGAATTTTGAGAGATTTGTGTCTGTTCTTAGAGAGATCTGTAGCTGGGATCGTTGTAGAAGCTTGCTAGGAGTGTAGATCCGCTTGTTTAAGGGTCAGAACCTTCTTGGCAATGGTGAGTGCATGAACATGATTTATCTAAGCTTGAGATTCTCTGATTTTGCTTGTTTATGTGTTATATGGTTGATTCTTTGGCTTGTTAGAATGTTGTTGAGTCACAAGAGGCTTTGGGAGGCTTCTTTGTGGTATTGGATTGTGTTTTGGTGGTTTAGGGACGGAGATCCGGCGAGGAGCTTCGGAGAAGATGATGTTCAGCATGTGCATCGATCGATGCACTTGGTGCGTCCGTCGATGCACTGCAAGGACGGCACGATTTGACCTAGGAGCATTGGTCGATGCCATGTGGAGGCGTCGATCGATGCAACCCCAGTTGGTGTCTGTCGATGCATGGGTTGGTGTTGGTCAATGCAGTTATCCTTGTTTATTGTTTGTTGTTGATTGATGGTTAGAGTTATCTCAATTGCTTGTGTGTATAGCCCAGTAGATGGGAGGATTGCCTCACTGAGTGTTTATAAAATACTCATGCATCTCATATATGTTGTGGTGTAGGTAAAGGCAAAGTGTGATTGCGGAATCAAGGCGATGTTCTAATGGCTCGTTGATGTGTTGTCTGGCTTCTGCTAGGTTGCTAGATTTGAGTCATAGAATATTGTTAGGTTGATGGATGTTTGATTTATGACTGTTGGTTTTGAATTATTGGTCGTTGGTTTATTATTTATTGATTATTGGTTTAATGGCATCTGTTTGTTATTTCCGCTGTTGGTTTGATTGTGGTTAGGTGGCTGATGGCTACGAGACCACTAGTCAATTATTATATATTATATTAAAAAAACGGGTTGGATCGTTTCAAGAGTGAAAAGAACAAATTTGCCTTTTTAGTTGACTTAAAATGCTTATTTCCGTAAGTCTACACGTTTAGTCCTAAATCTATTAAGGCCATCTACAATAGAGGAACGGTGAACGTTTCTCTGAAAACTAAAAAAGATTATTATTATTACACATTTTCATTTCTTATTTATTTTTTAATATTTTCGCCGATAAGTAAATAACACCTGTCGAGAAACATGTCTCAAAGTTCTCCAACAAAGAATGTTACTCCTTCATTTCTTCTATCTTTATTTTTTTTAATAAGCATATTTACATCACCAACCTCCGCTGGGACTGTCCTAAGAATTTGAGAGAAAAGCCGAATTATATAATTGATCCAATATTTTATGGTTGGTAGTCCAAAAAGAATAGTTACCCCTTTTGAAAAAACTATTAGGATTTAACCTGTGGTACATCAAGGGACAACTATTTCATATAAGTTAAAAAAAAAAAATAGAGTGAGTTTCTATGACTTTTAATATTGATGTTACATTTTTGTATATATTTTGGTGTTTTTTTTAATAACTCATAGTAATATTTATAATTGAATTTATGTGAGTTGAATTTGAGAAAACTATAATTATTCAAATATTTAAGGCAATAGGATATCTAACATTAATTGGTGATGTATGATTTTGATTTTTTTTTTTGCAGAAAAATCTTACCAAAAAAACAACATTTAAATATTTTTAATTTGAACTATATTTCTCAAATTCTGAGTCTATTTGCCAAGATTGATATGACCTTTCTTTATAGTATGTTTGGTATCATGTATTGTTATTACAGATCAATTACTCGTAGAACAGTATTTACAATCTGTTATGAATATATCTAGTATTATATGGATGATTACATCATCTTACATAGAAAACTGATCTTGTAGTACTATATTAAGAAGAAGAGTTGAAAGAGAAATGTTTACAAAGAGAGTATGAATAACTTTATGTAGGCTTGGACTTCGGTTTCTTCGGGTATTTTGGTTCGGATATTTTGATTTTCGGTTTTTCTCAGAAATTGAAAACTGTTCCGAATTGAACTGATTAAGATTTCGGTTTGGTTCCATTCGGAATCGGTTATTTCGGTTCGGAAACTCGGTTATTTAGGTTAACAATTGAGTTGTTAAAAAAAAAAGCTTTTTTTTCATTGAAAATCAATAGATCGACACTGAAGACGAGTTCTGAAAAAGTGGAACTCCTAATATTGATCTGAAATGCGAAGATGTTGATGATGACTATGAAAGACGATGAACCAAAAGAAGAAGAAGAAGACGAAGAAGGAAAGATAATGGTGATGGATTGAAGAAGATTAGAAGAAGATGTTGATGAATCGAAGAGGAAGGAAAAAATAATGGTGATAAATCAAAATAAGAGGAGAAGAAAAAGAACAAGAAAAAGAACAAGAAAAGAAAGATTCTTTTGTTTGCCTAGTAACAAAAAAAGAGAATCGATAAATGTAGGAAAAAGGAGAAGAGATGACGGCTTGAAATATATTCGACTAGGGTTTTCAATTATTTGGTTAACCGTTCGGTTCTAGCGAACCGAACCGAAATTTTCGGTTAACCGACAAAAATTAAAATCATTCCGATTGGTTATGTTAATTAATTTAAACCGAACCGATTTGCCCAAATCTCGGTTCGGTTCAGTTTGGACAAATCGGTTCGGTTCTAATTCCCAGGCCTAACTCTATGTATAAGATGATAGTTTAGAAGATTGTATGTAAAAGAAGATTTGGGCTTAAAGTTCATATAGATCTTCTATATGAAAGGGGTTCAAATGACTTGAAGTTCAATGACCCAATAGAATATATGATGATCATATGAGTTTTTACGTGAAAGCATTGTTTATAACAGTTCAAACAGTTGATATATATGACCATAATGCATAACCTGAAGATGATGCTTTCAGGGGGAGATATATGATCATGTGCATGGTTGTACTCTTTCTCCCTTATCATGATTTTTATCCCAATGAGTTTTTCCTTAAAATGTTTTTAATGAGATAACAAAGAACACGCGAAGATAAACACCTTAAGAGAAATATTATGACTCCAATGGTGAAAGAATATCATCTTCAAAGTCTTTGACATACATTGATGAGATCGTGAGAGACAAAGATAATGATCAAGATGAGTCAATTAAGAGACCAATAGTCTGCAGAAGAATGGTGATGTACGGTGATATACATGTCCTACAAATTTGTTCAAGTGAAGATTTGGCGAACCATTTACCAAAGCGTTTTCAACCACTACTTCAAGAAGTTACTTAATCATATTGGATTGCTACATTTCAAAGATTTCAAGTGATGTACTCAAGAGGGGGAGTAAAAGCGCGCTGCACTCTTTTTCCCTTAACCATGGTTTTTCCCACTGGATTTTCCTGGTAATGTTTTTAACGAGGCAACATCTCATATGCGCATTTGGAACTACATTTTTATAATGCTCATCCAAGGGGGAATGTTATGAATATATCTAGTATTATATGGATGCCCACTATCGGCCCATTAGTGGACTTGTAAACTCTAATATTGTATCCCTATATATATGTTGTATCCTGCGGATTAGAGAAGAATAAAAGCTAACAATTCGCTAAACCTTTTGTTCTAACACAATCATATTTTTTGATGAGCTATATATATATATATATATATATATATATTAGTAAGCTGTAAATAAGAGATATATTTGTAAACTTCAAATTAAATCTCTTATTTACAGGTAAGGGGTCAGTACTTACCCCTTTCACTTCCTAAATGATTTGCTGAAGAGAAGTGTTGATGGTTTGGAGGTTTATGTTTTTGTTCTTCTCTCCTTGTACCTTCTAATCATAATTCCATTAGGTACTTGAAAATATCAAAAACCTATACAGTAAACGTACCCCACAAAGTACACGACAATCTATGTTTCTCATCACTATACAAAAAATTTCTCTATCATATAGTAATGAAAGGAACTGTAGATTATAAATATCAAAATCTATTAAACTCAGTTTAATCTCTTAATTCGAAATCAAGCTTGTTGGTATCGATTTATATTAAACTCTAGCATTTGCATCTCCCAATATTAACGATTTGATTAAGCACATCTAGAACAAAAATTAATTAGTTTATAGCATAGCAAAAAATAATAATATTTATATATATTATACTTTTGTAGATATCAGTATGATTTGGAGCATTTTGGGTCATCTATTCAGAGTTTCACATGTTATTTATAGAGTTACTTGGTGACGATAGAATTAGGTGTGGTATCGAATCGAATATTAGTATGTAGGTAAGGAATATCCCATTAAAGTGTCTTGTAGGTGTACTAATTTTTTTATGGTAGGAGAAGGGGAGAAAACCTCCCCCGAATTATTCAACAAAAACTAAGATTACACCCAAACATTGCGTGGTAAAGCAGTCTCATTCCCATCATCCAACAAAATTGCTCGGACGGGGTCAGGACAAGAAACCAAAAAGAGAAAACCCAAACTTAACGAAAACGCATAGTTTGCTAACCCATATGCCAGACGATTAGCTTTCCTATACACGTGTGTAACCCGGACTAACCAGTCCCTTATGATAAAGCCATGGCACAACTGGAACAGGAATGACAATGGATGAGCCTCGCTTATCCCTACCCGAAGAAAACCTACCACCAAATCTGAATCCACCTCCAGCTCAACTCGTCTTATCCCACGCTCCCACGCTATAACCAGCCCATAGTACACTCCCCACAATTTCGTCATCAGAGCCGAACAAATGCCGATATTCAGAGCAAAACCGCACACCCACTCTCCCCTCTCATCTTGAATAACCCCACTGGCCGTAGCCGGACCCAGATTTCCACGTGACGCCCCATCCGTAGAGACCTTAAACCAACCAACCCTTGGTTTTTTCCAACTTATCAGCTGTTCAACCGTACGCATGAACCTGTCGCCTTGCACCGAGATCATGAGCTTTTGTGACTTTGACAGCGAGCTCCATCAAGAATCTCACCTTATCCCGGCACATATGATATTCACCAAACACATTCTCACACCTCCATTTCCATCCCCACCAAGCTGCAACACTAAACAGAGTCGACCAGGAAGACCCACCTGCAATTGGTCGGTCTTGCAAATTACCAAACAACCATTCAAGCAGCGACTTAGCAAAGAACTCCGACTGCTTATCCCTCAGAACCAGCCTTAACCACACCCCGTGCATTGCAGGACAGTCCCACAACACATGTAAGATCGACTCCATAGCTCCATTAGACACCTGACACACCGCACTCTCACCCATATGTCTTTGTACCTGCTCCACATTCGTCATTAGGACTTGTTGACTAACCAACCATAAGAACAGTCAAACTCGTTCCGGCACCACCACTTTCCAAATCCGAGTATAAAACTGCGACATACACGGTCTCGGCACTATGTCTTGGCTCAGTACATAGTACACCGAACTCACCGTGAATCCTCCATTCGAGGTACTCATCCAAGACAAAGTGTCCTTCCTCCCTGGAACTCCATTGAGAACCACCGAATCAAGTTGTAACCGTATACCCACAGGCAGATACTGTTCAAGTTGCGACATATGCCAACCCACACCCTCTACCTAATACTCCTCTGCTCTCTTATACAGCTCGTCTTCCGGTACTGGAACTACCGCCAGCTGTACCAAGGCCTCCGTCCCCAACCATCTATCCAACCAGTACCGAATCGAGCGGCCATCCCCTGACACCCAGCCTAATCCCAACGAAAAACAACCTCTCTAAGGCCCACTCCCACACTCCGCCAAGTAGAAGATCAAGTACCCTTTGGAACAACCCAAAAGCCATCATGAACATCCCCACTCTATATTTACTCCGCAAAACTCGCGCCCAAAGATTCGTATGATCGTGTAAAAGTCTCCACCCGACCTTCACTAGGAGAGCTCTGTTCATGTCCCGTGTACCACGAAAACCCAAACCTCCCTCACATCGTGGTTGACACACTTGTTTCCATGCTACCATGTGTAATTTTTTGTTTCCACTGTACTCTCCCACAAAAATGATCTCGATAGCCTATCAAGGCTCTCTAACGTCAACGCAGGTAGGACAATAGAATTCATGGTGTGAAAAGCAATGGAAGAGAGAACTGCTTGTGTCAACGTTACTCTCCCCACCAAACTGAGACTCATGCCTTTCCAACCCGCTAACCGAGATGACACTCTCTCCAACACCTCCCGTACGTAGTCTTGTTAATCTCTTGTGAAAAACAGGCATCCCTAAGTACTTACCCAGATCCCTTGTACAGCCAATACCACTTGCCGCACTGATCAAACTCTCCATATCCCGACTAACATTGCTTGAAAAAAATATCTTAGACTTCTCCAAACTAATTAGTGTAGTTGTACTAATTAGTTTATATTGTTGTAATTTAGCGATTTTATGAATATATATTAGAGAAAATATAGATAGTATTATGATTTAATGGCGTTATGTTAGCACTAAATCGTCATATTCTTTCTTCTCATCTAAAAAAAATACTATCAAAACCGGATTTATAGCTTGAAAACTACATAAGTGTTATATGGTTTTGTGGAGTCCGATTGAATATATATTGCAAATCTGGAATATCATATTTTTCCTTATTTTATCGAGTAACTATATTTAACTTATTATTGTTGGGTATAATTTTATCTTCTCTATTAAATAAATAAATTTTATGGTTAGTTCGACAAACCCGATAAATCAAGAGAAGCAGAGAGAATATTCACAAAGATATTGGATAGAGTCAACTCATATTCTACACGACAAAGTCAATACAAGTCTGCCAATCTACTAAGAGGAAAGTTGCATGACCGAGTCTGTCAATGGGTTGAATGTCACGTGACTGAATCTGTCAATGGATTGAGAGTCACATGACCGACATTTTCACTGGGCCAAGAGCTGGTGACTAACTTTGTTTATGGGCTAAGAGCTCGTGACTAACTTTTTTTATGGGCTAAGAGCCCATGACTGACTTTAACAATAGGCGAGAATCTCACGACTAACTTTGTCAATGGACCGAGAATCTCGCGACTGACTTTGTTAATGGGCCGAAAGTCACATGACTGGATCTGTTAATAGACCAAGAGTCTAATGACCGACTTTACCAGTGGACCAAGAGTCTCGAGACCGACCCTATCATAGATAGAGTCGGCAAGCCCAAGACATATCCTAAGGGATTAGGGTAGCAGAATCTTTGTATAAAAGGAGAGCGGCCTCCACGAGAGACATCAGCGAGAACAAAGCAAGAGACCTAAAACACAAGACATGCGACTCAACTCTAGAACGCGGCGAGGGTTTATAGGTTGATTAGCTGTACCTTGAATTCTTGTATTTGAGCTCGAGATTTGGATCAATAAAAACAATTATTCAACATCTGTTTCTTGTTTCTGTAGTCTTTAAACGAATCAATTACTTTTGTCCAAACAATTAGCGCTAGAAGGAGGGCCTAGAGTAATCTACATGAGATGACGGGAAACAGAAGTGAAACGACTAATGCCGACGCGACTTTAACCGCTCAGCTGGAAGTCCTGACTGCTAGGATGAATGAGACAGTGCAGAAGCTGACGCAGATCAAGGCCAATAATGCTAGGCTACGGGAGGAGAACACCTTGTAAGTTTAGAAACAAAGAGAGAATAAACGGTTTGAGTGTAGAACAAGAGAGTTTAGTTTGATCGAGAGAGAGTATGAAAGTGAGAGTGTGAGAGAGAAAGTGTAGAAGAAGAAAATAACTTCTTACTTGATTTAGTTCATGGTTACAATCCTAATATAGACATAAAGCTAGAGAATATTTTATACAAGATGCTACACGATTTACATGATGAAAGTGACCTCTAGGACTCTTAACACAACATGTGACTAATGGTTGACTTCTCTCCTCCCATTTGCTTCAAGACGCCAACGGTTATATGAGAAGGATCTAGAGACAATGCTTGAACCTCACATAAGTCTTGTAAGACTTCGAGTGGGCTTCTACACAAGGTTGTACGGATGGCCCGGTGGAGGTTGTACGGACGGCCCGGTGGAGGTTGTACGGACGTGGCTGTACGGACATGGTGATCATAATCCCAATTTATACTCCCCCTCAAGCTTAGTCATTGGACCCCATGACACAAGCTAGAACCATTGATCACCTACCTCATTAAAAACCTTAGTATAGAAAACCACTTGGGAAAAACTATACTTAAGGGAAAAAGAGTGTAGGCTATCAAGGTTTGGTGAGGTCCATGAGTCCAAGCTTTGAGTGTAGGTACTCACATACTTGAGGGCTTGCTGCCTTGGTGAATACATCGGCCAGTTGCTCGGAGCTCTCGGTGTGGCAAGGAAGGGATACGCCTAGTTGGATTTGCTCTCGGACTTTGTGACAATCAACCTTAATATGCTTCGTTCTCTCGTGGAATACCGAGTTGGTTGCGATATGAATGGCTGCTTCATTATCACAATGCATCGTGATAGGCTTCGTGATGTCGACTCCAAGGTCTTTAAGTAGATTCTTGAGCCACATCAGTTCGGTAGTCAGCTTGCGCATCGCTCTATATTCGGACTCAGCCTGGATAGGGACACCACCTTCTGTTTCTTGCTCTTCCATGTGACTAGGTTGCCTCCAAGGAAGGTACAGTAGCCGCTTGTTGATCTACGGTCTCCTTTGTCTCTTGCATAGTCCGCATCACAATATCCTACGAGCTCCGTGTTGTTATTGCACCCCATCCATATTCCTTGGTCTGGTGATCCTTTGATATACTTGAGAATCCGGTTGACTATGTTCCAAAGGTGCACCTTCGGAGCTTGCATATGCTGACTGGCCTGGTTCACAGCAAAACAAATATCTGGTCTAGTGATAGTTAAGTAAATGAGCTTACCAACCAAACGCCTATATTGTGTTATATTCTTGAACGGTTGGTCTTTGGCCTCCCCCTCATGGCAAACCTTGTAGTTCTCATCCAATGGTGTAGTGACTGGTCTTGATCCAAGCTTTCCTACTTCATTTAAGAGATCAATAGCATATTTTCTTTGAGTTAGAAATAAACCCTCTTCCGAGCGACACACTTCTATCCCTAAGAAATATTTCAACTCACCAAGGTCCTTAATATCAAAAACTGACTTTAAATATGTCTTAGTTTCTTGAATCCCTACCGTGTCATTCCCGGATATGATGATGTCATCAACATATACAAGAATGACAATGATACCTTGGTCGCTTTGGTATGTGAAAAGTGTGTGGTCAGATTCTGATCTCTTGAATCCACGCTTGGTCAAGGTCGAGCTTAGCTTGTGATACCACGCCCTTGGCGATTGCTTCAACCCATAGATTGCTTTGTTGAGTTTGAACACTTTGCCCGGGCTAACCGTGTCTTTAAGGCCAGGTGGTGGTCTCATGTAGACTTCGTCCTCCAATTCTCCTTGTAGAAACGCATTCTTAACGTCCATCTGCCACAGTTCCCATTTCAAGTTGACTGCTAAGGAGAGAACTACACGGA
>NC_025699.1:26506705-26539824 GCF_000633955.1 Camelina sativa
ACTTTAAATATGTCTTAGTTTCTTGAATCCCTACCGTGTCATTCCCGGATATGATGATGTCATCAACATATACAAGAATGACAATGATACCTTGGTCGCTTTGGTATGTGAAAAGTGTGTGGTCAGATTCTGATCTCTTGAATCCACGCTTGGTCAAGGTCGAGCTTAGCTTGTGATACCACGCCCTTGGCGATTGCTTCAACCCATAGATTGCTTTGTTGAGTTTGAACACTTTGCCCGGGCTAACCGTGTCTTTAAGGCCAGGTGGTGGTCTCATGTAGACTTCGTCCTCCAATTCTCCTTGTAGAAACGCATTCTTAACGTCCATCTGCCACAGTTCCCATTTCAAGTTGACTGCTAAGGAGAGAACTACACGGATTGTGTGTGGTTTGGCTACCGGAGCAAACATATCCCTAGAGTCTTCCCCGTACGTTTGCGTGAAGCCTCTCGCCACAAGCCGTGCTTTGTACCGTTCAATCTCCCGTCACTTCGATATTTGATCTTGAAGATCCATTTAGATGTAACGTATTGCCTTCTTTCCTTTAGGTAGATCCGCCTCGTCCCAAGTGTGGTTTTTCTCCATGGCCATTCTTTCGTCTTGAACTACATCACGCCAAACCTTGTGTTCTTTAGCCTCATCATAGGTCTGTGGAATCCAGTTTTTGTCAATATGGCCAAGGAAGACTTGGTGATCCTTAGGAAGATGAGCAAGGGAACGCACGGCTTGAATAGGGTATGCAACGGCCATGTTGTTGTAGTCAAAACGATTGTGCTGTGAGGCAATACGTTGGCTGCGTCGTAATGGTGTTACGGCGAGGCGTTGGCTACGTCTTAGTGGAATGACCTCCTCATGATCATTGTCCTCAGGATCATCTTCTTTAGCTTCATCTTCTTCAGCCTCATGATCAATGGTTTCTTCCGGATGATCCACATCATCAAGGTTGTGCGAGTTGAGCTCTTCATCATTTGAATGATTTGTTGGATCGAGTTGAGGTTGAGGTTCCCTGGAGCTGCTTTCGATAGTAGGTTGAGACTCTCCTGGTGGGTTTAGCTCAGGTGAATGATGGGCATCCCGATCGTTTGTGACCCCTAGTCGCTCGAGGATGATCCGGAGGTTCGTTGCCCGATCAGATGTGGGGTTTGGTAGATCGCGTAGGTCTTCCCAATTTTTCTTCTTGTAATATCCTTGAGATTCCACGAACTTCACATCTCAAGAGACTAAAACTCTTTTAGCTTCATGATCATAGCACTTATACCCTTTTTGAGTAGTAGAATATCCAATGAACATTGCTTTGGTGCTTTTAGCCTCAAGTTTGTCGCGTAATTCACCTGGTCTCAACACAAAACATGTACAACAAAAAACACGTAAGTGATCGAATGTAGGTTTTTCTTTATTTAGTACTTCAAACGGAGAGACATCTTGTAGAATATTGGTGGGAATGCGGTTAATAAGATAGCAAGCGGCAAGAACTGCGTCTCCCCAAAACCTCCGAGGAACGTTGGTGTGAAACATCATAGACCGAGCGACTTCCATAAGATGTCTATTCTTTCGTTCGGCCACACCATTTTGTTGTGGGGTGTAAGGGCAGCTGGTTTGGTGAATGATTCCATGGTTGGTCAAGTGCTGTTTGAAGGCATGACTAGTGTATACACCACCATTGTCCGACCTTAAGATCTTAATCCTAGCATTGTAATGGTTAGTCACATAATTTTGAAAACTTATAAATGCTTCAAGAACTCTATCCTTAGTAGGAAGAAGAGTTAACCAAGTATATTTAGACTTCTCATCAATAAAAGTGACAAAATACTTTTGATTTTCTCTAGACAAGCATGGAGAAGTCCACACATCCGAGTGAACTAAATCAAAACAATTCTCATAAATAGTTAAAGACTTTGGGAAAATAGTTTTGCAATGTTTACCAAGAACACAAGCCTCACATTCATTGTTTTTAAAAGAAATACTTGGAAACATAATTTCTAAGGCACGAGAATGAAGGTGTCCTAATCTAGCATGCCATATAGCATTGTTTGCTTTAATAGAAACTGAACTAAAACACGATGCTTTAAAGGAAGATAGATTTAAGTCTTCAAGAACATATAAGTCACCCTTGGAACCTCCTTGTCCAAGAACTTGACTGGTCTCAATATCCTGAAAATGCACATTGTTAGGACCAAAGATAGCATAACAGTTTAAATCGGTAGTGGCTCGTTTAACCGAGAGTAAGTTAGAGGTAAAGTTAGGCATATAAAACGCTTGAGTTGTCTTATCAAATAACTTTAGATTACCAATTCCTAGCCCTGGGCATTCGGGTTACCCGTTCGGGTTCGGGTATTACCCGTTCGGGTTCGGGTTAATGGGTAATGGAAAATAGAACCCATTCGGATATTTTACTATGTTTGGGTTTGGTTCGGTTAGGGTAGTACCGGATTCGGGTCGGTTTGGGTTACAATTTTCAGAACCAGAAAAAAACTCGAAAAATGGGTTCTATTCGGTTTCGGGTAAAGTGTACCCGAACTCAACGAAAACCCGAACCGAAACCCGAACTACACCTGAAATACATGAAAAAATCTGCATTTTACCATCCTAAATCTGCAGTTTACCATCCAAAATCACATAACTATTACACATAACTAATGAAAACATAGAATATAACTCCAAATTTAACATCCAAAAACTGAAAGAGATAGAAAAGTGATAAGTGATAACAAATTCAAGTTGCTGAAAGAGTGAAAGCAAAGAAGAGTTTAGATGTGAAAGTGCAACATAGAAAATTAGAAATAGAAGATAGAAAGTAGAAACTTGGTGATTGATGTCTTTGATTTGAAATTTCCTGAAACAAAATGAAACAAATATCAATAACAACAATGAGAATAATGACAAATACAAAGAGTAGAGAGTAGAGACTATATAGTATATACTTAAACTAACCATTCAAAGTTCAAACTATAAAGATCATCTGGGTGACTCATTCTCAAGATTAGCTGTCCAAATGCGTGAATTCAGGTTCATACTCTATAAAAAAAAATGTAAACCGTAAGAACAATCAAAATCATATTCAAAATTGTAGAAAGAGTTAAACAATAAAAATAAAACTTACCTCTCAAAAGTTCATCATCATGCTCAACTTCCGAAAGCAAATGTTCTACTGTGGAGACTCCTTTTTCATTGATATAAATTTCAGCTTTTAGCCATTGCTCGGTGCAGATCAACACTTCTATCATTTTGTGTGTTAAACAGCTCCTATACGGTTCTAAAATTCTACCACTAGTGCTAAACGCAGATTCAGAGGCTACTGAAGACACTTGCATTGCAAGTATGTCCTTAGCAATTAGAGACAAAATCGGATACTTCCCACTGTTAACCTTCCACCAAGATAACAAATCATATTTTGTACCTTTAAGAATACTTGGTTTCTCCACATTATCTTTCAAGTAAATTTCCAACTCATTAGAGGAGCTGTAAATTACCTTTTCCATCAGCATCTCATCAAATACGTTTTCCATGTCAACAATATCTGCTTTCTGACAAAAATCCGGTGTAACTTGCTCTCGGGTCTGCGAATGGGAAGATGATCCATGTGACTGAGAAGATGAACCAGTCTTGTTTAGTAAACTGTTTCTACTATACTCATCATACAAGTCCTTCAAGATACTATTCAAATCAGCTAAAAGATGCACAGACTCCATACTGCCTTTCCCATACAAAGCATCGAAACACTGCTCAGCAAATTTTGTTTTCTTTCTAGGATCAAAAACACTTGCTACTATCACCAGCCTATTCATTTCAACTTGATCTCCAAATGGATCCCAATACTTTGCCAACTTTGTTAACATAGACAAAGCTTTCTTTTTCAAAGGGTCTTCAGGATTTGTACTTGTAGTTAACTCACTCAGGTTCTTAGTAACAGAAACTATCTCATTGTAGAGTTTATGAGAGGCAACCGTATTTGAAGCAGAAAGAACCAATGTGGACTTATAAAATATGACAAGAGTAGAAACCAACCTCTCAACTTCATCAAAATCAGATGGCATTGGTGGTCCAATCCTTTTCGTTCCATCCACCTTTTCTAGAAAGTAATCGTTATACACTTTATCTTCAGCCTCCATCCTCTCAAATGCCAACCTAAACTTCAAAGCTTGATCTAACATGAGGTAAGTCGAGTTCCATCTTGTTTTCACATCCAAAGGTACACTTCCCCTTTTAATCTTCACTGCCTCAAGTCGCAAATCAAATGTTTTGAGTCTGTTTGTTGTAGCTCTCACATACTGAATACCATTTCGAATTCTAGCCACACTATTGTCGACCTCTTGTAAACCTTCTCTCACAACCAAATTCAATATGTGCGTAGCACACCTCAAATGCATATACTTACCTTTCAATATCAATGCATCATCTCCAATGTTCTTCATAGCTTTCTTAAATTTAGTCATAGCAGAACTATTTGCTGTAGCATTATCTACTGTGATGCAGAACACTTTCTATATATCCCACTCGACTAGACACTGAAGGAGAACATTATAGATTGTTTCACCCTTATGATCATCAACACTCTTGAATCCTATGACCATCTTCCTTAACTTCCACATAGCATCCACAAAATGAGCAGTTATTACCATATAACTCGCTCCAGTAGTTGTTGAAACCCATATGTCCGTAGTCAATGACAACCTCTGTTGGTTCTGCCCAAGAATCTTCTTCATAGCTGCTTTCTTATTGACATAAATCTCCATAATATCTCTCGATGCTGTCCTCCTAGAATGAGGTTTATACATTTGAGCCTTGGAGCAGAAATGTCTCCAACCCAAGCACTCTACAAATGATAAGGGTAGCTCTGCAAGTACTATCAACTCATTGGTAGCCTCTCTAAATATTGCTTCTGAAACTTTAACTGCCCTAAGACTACCACCAGCACCATCAGAAGTAAAAACAGTTTGAGTTGGATCATTACCGTTAGCATCTTTCCATACCTTGTATTGTTTGCAGAACAATTTGAGATGCTTCTTCATTGTAGAAGTCCCATTTTTAGTCTCACAAGCCAAGTTTCTCCCACAGTAATGGCATTCGCATTTGTCCTGCTTTGGTCCCTTCTTGGTGAAGTGATCCCAAACCCATGATCTTGTGTTCATCTTCTTACCAGAACTATTACCTCCTCCATCGTCACTAACTCTCTCTTTCCTCTTCCTCTTATTTTCAGACCAAGAGTTTGAACATCATCATCGGATTCAGAATCGGATCCACTTAGTTCAACTTCAACATTATCATCGGGAGGATTTGGCTCAGAAGAAGACGCCATCTGCATTTTAAAAACACAAACAAACCAATTAATCTTTACTCTTTAGAATCGTAAATCAATTGATTAAGAAAATTACAAAACCAGTAACAACTATGAACTAACAACAACACAAGAGATGACAAAATTAGTAACAAATCTAAAACAAAACAAGAAGATGACAATCAAATCTAGTAACAATCTAGAGATAAAAATCAACTAAATAATCTAATTAGTAATGTCGAGAAATCGTTTAACAAAAAGCAATTACCAATTAGCAATCAAATTTAGCAATCGATTTTAACACAAATCAATTCAAAAATCTAATTTTGTTTGTCGTTTGAATCAAAAGAATAACAGAACTGAGAGAAAGAAGAAGAACCCTAAAAAATCAGAAGTCATACCTCTGAGTGATTTCGCGACAAGGCTGACGGTGGTGAGTTTATCTCCTTCGACGGCGATGATAAGGTCTCCGCGGAGTTAGAAGCAGGTAGGGTTTCCAGGTTTGTCTCTGGAATTTAGAATAGATGAAAAATTTATATCGAATCAAAACTCGAGAGATTTTAGGAAACTCAATCGACAAAGAATTACAAAACAAAAGGTAACCCTAATACTTTAAATGCTTCATATGTCGAGAGAGTGTTATGTTGCTCGGTCCGTGGGTACCCGAATGGGTATCGGGTATTACCCAACCCTAACCCAAACCCACGGGTTCTGGAAAATAGAACCCAATAGGGTTTTATAGCTATACCCGAACCCACCCCGAACCCAGTTTTTCGGGTTGGGTTCCGGGTTGGGTAATCGGGTTCGGATTTTATGCCCAGGGCTACCAATTCCTTTAACTGGAACTCTCTCACCATTAGCTATAATCACATTTCCATTGGCCGGTTTAATTTCACTAATTAGCCTAGAGTCACTAATCATATGATGCGAAGCTCTGGAATCAACTATAAGCGGTTTAGTTTGATTTAAAGCAAGATAGGAGTTACCGGAGTTCTCTTTGAGGGCCTTAATGAGAGCATCGAGGTCAGACTTCCTCACTATGTTAGAGTTGGCGGCCAGGGCGGTTCTGTTCACATCCGAGACTCGCTAGTTTGGCTCGGCACTCGGCTGCTCCATGGTCGCTTGATGTGCTCTTGGGGCTCCACGATTGTTCATCGACCGGTTAGCTCGAAGATGTGGATGGAGAATCCAGCACTGATTCTTGAAATGACCCGGCTTCTTGCAATGATTACACACTGGAGGATTCTTGTCTTCACCTCGATAGTAGCCCTTGTTAGTGGTCGCTACTTCAGCCTTGTTAGCGGTTACAAGCTCCCCCTTGCTTCCAAACAGCCCCATGGAGCCATGCTCCTTTTGAATCTGGCTGCATACATCCTCTAGGCTAGGAAGCTTGTCCGACCTCAAAATATGTTTGATGAGGTCATTGTAGGACGAATTCAGTGTGAGATGAAGGCCAAACACCTTGTCTTGCTCTCGCCTTTCGTTCAGTATGGTTGGATCGAGTGTGGCTGGCCTAAGCATCTCAAGCTCAGCCCAAAGAGACCTAAACTTTCCAAAGTGTTTGGTGAACTCCATGTCTTCTTGGCTTAGGTTGTTGATAGCCCTTTGATCTCAAATACTCGGTTTAAATTGGTGGTATTGCCAAACACATTTTGCAATGTGTCCCATAGATCCTTATCCGTCTCGCAATATGAGTATGCCTCGAGTATTGGAGCATCAAGAGAGTTTTGGATGATAGCAAGCACACTTTGGTCTTCTTGAAACCACTTGTCTTCACCGCTTGTGACCGCTTCTTTGCCGTCTTTGGTCGGCTCTTCCTTGGGAGCCTCACTTGTGGTAATATGGGTCCAAAGCCCTCGGCCGCATAGTGCCGTCTTTGTGGTTCTTGCCCACAACAAGTAGTTCTCTCATTTGAGAGTAACTGGAACAATCAAGGTCTTGGTCCCTTCCATGGAGATTTGTCTGCTGGTCAATAGTATTACCCAACGGTTAAAGAGAAAAGACTTTTGCGAATGAAGAAGAAGTAGAAAGAGAAGAAGGAGCGAAAGTGAGTGATGAACGTAGGTTTTAGAATGAGGAGCAACAAGACTCTGATACCATGTAAGTTTAGAAACAAAGAGAGAATAAACGGTTTGAGTGTAGAACAAGAGAGTTTAGTTTGATCGAGAAAGAGTATGCAAGTGAGAGTGTAAGAGAGAAAGTGTAGAAGAAGAAAATAACTTCTTACTTGATTTAGTTCATGGTTACAATCCTAATATAGACATAAAGCTAGAGAATATTTTATACAAGATGCTACACGATTTACATGATGAAAGTGACCTCTAGGACTCTTAACACAACATGTGACTAATGGTTGACTTCTCTCCTCCCACTTGCTTCAAGACGCCAACGGTTATATGAGAAGGATCTAGAGACAATGCTTGAACCTCACATAAGTCTTGTAAGGCTTCGAGTGGGCTTCTACACAAGGTTGTACAGATGGCCCGGTGGAGGTTGTACGGACGGCCCGGTGGAGGTTGTACGGACGGTGGTTGTACGGACATGGTGATCATAATCCCAATTTATACACCTCGCTGGTGACAGCAGGAAGAATTTTTACTGAAGCAAGCTCAAGATTTCGTGGCGTGCAAGTCAATCGGATGCAAGATCTCAACACGACTCCTAGAACTACTCGAACGACGTCCACGACTGAAGATGGACGACTGGAGACTCCACGGCAGGAGAATAACGGAGAAAACCCTAGCATAAGGCAAACCCATGAAAATCTTATCCAAGAAGAAAACATGGATCACCAACGAACTGTTAACACACCACACGTAACAGGAGTTGAACATGAACCATACGCCAAGTCAGCTGAACCCACCTACTTGGAAGCTATGCTTACAAAACGCTTGGGTGCAGTAGAAGCTATGATTGAACGACTGCCAGGAATGGCTCCACCGATCCGAAAGAGCAACTTGCACTCGTATGCTGATACACCCTTTTCTGATGAAATTGCACTCACCGAGATGCCAAGAAACTTCTCGTTACCAACTATGAAGATGTATGATGGAACAACCGACCCGGATAACCACATAGCACAATACAAAAAACGAATGTTCAAGACGGCCATCCAAAAAGAGTGTAGGGAAGCTACTATGTGCAAGGGTTTTGGCTCAACCCTCACGGGTGCAGCACTTCAGTGGTTTATCAACTTGCCAAACGGCTCAATCAACTCGTTTGCATCGTTGACAGATCTCTTCGTTGAGCAATTCGCAAGCAGCAGGAACCTGGAGAAGACATCAGACGACCTTTACGAGGTACGACAGAAGAAAGATGAATCATTGCGTGCCTATGTGGGACGCTTCAACAAGGAAAAAGTATCGATACCCAGTTGCAACATGTCAACCGCCATCTCTGCATTCAAAAGAGGCTTACTCCCTGACGGTGATTTGTACAAGGAACTTACGAAGTACCAGTGCAGAACAATGGAAGATGTGCTCTCACGTGCGTGGGCACAAATAAAGTGGGAGGAAGATTCGGTTTATCGCCAGCGACGTTCACCACGATCTGATTCCCGTATGGTGTGAAACGAAAGATCGAGTAGGGATGATAAGCCTTACCAAAGACATCGTGACGAAAACACCAAGATTGGAAGAAGGAACACACATCAACGATTGAGCGGAGCTGAAGACGAAAGGCCTAAATCAACAACATGGCCAGATATTAGCAACCTCTCAATCTCTCATACACATTTAGTCGGTGTATGAAAGGAGATAGGTGGAACCGTTAGATGGCCTCCAAAGATGAAAGCACTTGACAGTAGGCGTGACACCTCGAAGTGGTGTGAGTTCCACAACGATCACGGCCACTAAACAGAAGATTGCATCTCATTGAGAATGGAAGTGAACGAGCTGCTGAAAAAGGTCACTTGGGGGAATATTTGTCTGATAGAACCCGCAATCGCATGGATGGCGAGAGCAACAAGCAAACAGCAATTGAAAACGCTCCAGTTTCGCCTCCAAAACATGATCGAGTCATCAATGTTATCTCTAGAGGATCAGAGATAAGTGGGATAACTCAATCAGCTGCGAAAATAAACACTGGAGCTGTCAAGAATTCTCAAAATAGAGGACACGCTACGAAAGGCGATACACTGTCATACACCATAACTTTTATGACTGATGAAAGCAGTGTACCAACCCTGCATCACGATGCTTTAGTCATACAGCTGAGGGTGGCTAACTGTTTCATGAAAAGGATATTAATCAACAATGGAAGCTCAACTAACATCCTTTATATGCAAACATATAAGGAGTTGGGTCTCGACGAAGGAGAACTTACACGAAAATCTATTCCATTAGTAGGGTTTAGTGGTGAGGTCAACTAGAGTATTGGCGAACTGACGCTTCCAGTGTATGCAGAGGGAGTTAACAAACACACTAATTTTTTGGTAGTAGATTGTGCTTCGGCTTATAACGCTATTATGGGGCACCCTTGGATTCATGACATGGGAGCTATTCCATCGACTCTACATCAGACTATCAAATTTCCCACCCCATGGGGAGTGAAAGAGATATTAGGGGAACAAGAAAGTTCACGTTCATGCTATCAAACTACCTTAAAAGGTAAGGTCAACAGTTATAGCAATTACAGAGGCTACCGCTGGTACCTCACAGGGAAGAACCAGAGGTGGAACAGTTGAATGAGATGCCATTACTCGAAGACGATCCTGACAAGTGGGTGAACGTGAGTTCAAAACTAGCAGCCGACATACAAAAGAGGCTTATCGACTTCCTTCGATCAAACGCCAGCTGCTTTAAATCTTCAAACAAAACAATTGTGAAACTATTGAAGAAACGTCTGGAAAAGTCTAAAGGAAAGTGGGTAGAAGAGCTTCCAGGCATGTTGTGGGCTTACCTCACCATCACTAAGTCACCGACTTACAAAACACTATTTTATCTAGTGTATGGGATGGAAACAGTAATGCCATGTGAAGTAGGCGCGACTACAGCACAAACCTAGCACCCTAACTTGCAGAAAAACGAAGAGTTGTTGAGTCTCGATCTCGATCCTCTAGACGTGAAACGAGAAGCAGCAAAAGTCAAAAATTGGTGTTATCAACAGGAAGTGGCTAGAAGCTACAACAAAAATGTCAGGACGCGGACATTCCAAGTAGGAGACTGGGTCTTGCGATGTACCTTTCAAAATACAAGGGAACAAGGAGCTGGGAAACTCTTTCCCACTTGAGAAGGTCCTTACAAAATCATTGAAGTGCGTGGGTCAGGAGCTTATAAGTTGCAAAACAAAGAAGGGAAGAATCTTACCAATAGTTGGAACACTTTGACTAATGACGAGGTTTGAGTTTTGATAAGATTTATGGTGTTTAATTATTATTAATTTGTGTTTTTCTTCGATTATGGAGTTTCATGAACATTAGTCCCAAGTTATGGACAATGTTTTCAATAAAAATTGGGCTTTTTGATTTACAAAGCAAGTCTTGCAGTGAGTGGCAATGTCACGAGCGTTAGCCCTCTAAGATAATGCGTGTGATACTATCACTTGAAAATGTCATGAGCATTGAAAAAGTAGCATGTGCGTGTCGTAGACACGAGACGTGGATCTGTGTCATGAACATGAAGATAATGTCGCGAGCATATAAATAGTGTCACAATCACATGACGTATGTAATGCCATGAGCATGTGAACGGTGCTATGAGCACAAGGCATAAACAATGTCATGAACATTGTTATTAAAGAAGTGAGCACGTGACAGTTGTGGAACACCTGACTGTCTCGAGCACAAGATACAAACGATGTCATTAACATTATTATTAAAGAACTATGTATGTGATAGTTATGAAACACCTGGCTGTCACGACCACAAGACAACACAAATGTGTCATGAACACAAGACACAAAAAATGTATTGAGCATTCTGATTTCGAAAATAATCTTGTGACTATAATGGGCACAAGACATGAATTTGTGTCATGAACACATAAATAATGCCATGAGCATTGTTACTGCAAAAAGCGAGCACATGACTGTCATGAACCACTTGATTGTCACGAGCACAGGGTATAAATAATATGTCACGAGCACGAGATTTAAATGTGTCACGAACACAAAACATAAACGACGTCAAAAACATCGTTATTGAAGAACATAAAAGCACGTGACAGTTATGGAACACCTGACTGTCACAAGAAACGAACATAAAAATTTCATGAACATTGTTTATGTAAGAAGAAACACATGACAGTTAAGGTCGTGACAGTTAAGAAACACCTTATTATCACGAGCACATAACATAAACAATGTCACGAACATTGTTTATTAAAGAGGAGCATGTGACAGTTACGAAACACCTGACTGTCACGACCACAAGATATAAATAATATGTCATAAACATTAAAGTTAAAGAAAGAAAGAAAGAAAGCACATGACTAGTTATGGAACACTAGACTGTCACGCGCACAAGACAATAATTTGTGTCATAAGCAACCATGTGATTGTCGAGAGCACAAGACTCACGCGATGAGCGCATGACATGAACGATGTTATGAACACGCGACATGAATAGCAGCAGTCACACGTGATACAAATAGCAGCAGAGGCGTGCGACATGAACGATCTCTTGAGCACGTAACGATGCGTGATATAGGCAATGTCGTGAGCATACAACGCGAATCGTGTCACGAGCACAAAATATTGACAATGTCATGAACATTGTTACTAAAGAAGCGAGCACGTGACAGTTATGGAACACCTGACTGTCACGAGTGCAAGACGTGAACGATGTCGAGAACGCATGACATAAATGGTGTTAGGAGCGCATGACGTAACTAATATCCTGACCACACGACATGAACGATGTCAAGAACTCACGACATAAATGCTGTTAGGAATACATGACATGACTAATTCCCTGAGCACACGATAGGAATCGCGTCATGAGCGCAGTACGTAAACAATCATGATGACATGATGTTGTGAGCACGAAACTCATGCCATGAGCATGTAACCTAAGCAGTCTCATTAACATGTGACATGATTGGTGTCGGAAGCACGTGACATGAACAACATCATGAGGGCAAAACAATCATGTGACACGACACAAAGCAGTGGATGTGCCAAGGCAAGGGATATAAACAGTGCCACGAAGACGAGGCCCATATAATGTCATGTTCACAAGACTTAAACAATGTCTTGCGCCTGAGGTATAAGTCATGTCAAGAGACAAATCATGTCATGAATGTGAGACCTAAATTGTGTCTCAGGCACAAGGTAGGAAATTGTCGTCATGTACATCCTCACATGTGGAGGTTATCGTAAGGTAATAGATTGTTATCACGTTCAAAATCAATGTCACATACAAGTCTTATCACTGAAAAGAATGTCATAACCTATAAATGGTCATGATACATAAAGTCAAGTACAAAAACAATTCCCGCCAGAGAATGTTAAAGACTCCACATTGTCTCTACACAGTCACTATTCGATAAAGCTACTATGGAGACATCACAAGCCATTGCAAATCATTCCAAAAGATACATGACTTCGAGATTTCGTTGGCTGGAAAAATACCATTGTTTCTAACTACTCTCTAAATTCTTACTAAGAAAATAGAGAGTGGGGGCAAACTGTTGGATATAATTTTATCTTCTTTATTAAATAAATAAATTTCATGGTTAGTTCGACAAACCCAATAAATAAAGAGAAGCAGAGAGAATATTCACAAAGATATTGGATAGAGTCAACTCATATTCTACACGACAAAGTCAATACAAGTCTGCCAATCTACTAAGAGGAAAGTCGCATGACCGAGTCTGTCATTGGGTTGAATGTCACGTGACTGACTCTGTCAATGGATTGAGAGTCACATGACCAACATTTTCACTGGGCCAAGAGCTGGTGACTAAATTTGTTTATGGGCTAAGAGCTCATGACTAACTTTGTTTATGGGCTAAGAGCTCGTGACTGACTTTAACAATAGGCGAGAATCTCGCGACTGACTTTGTCAATGGACCGAGAATCTCGCGATTGACTTCGTCAATGGGCTGAAAGTCACATGACTGGATCTGTTAATAGACCAAGAGTCTAATGACCGACTTTACCAGTGGATCAAGAGTCTCGAGACCGACCCTATCATAGATAGAGTCGGCAAGCCCAAGACATATCCTAAAGGATTAGGGTAACGGAATCTCTGTATAAAAGGAGAACGGCCTCCACGAGAGACATCATCGAGAACAAAGCAAGAGACCTAAAACACAAGACACGCGACTCAACTCTAGAATGTGGCTAGGGTTTATAGATTGATTCGTTGTGCCTTGAATTCTTGTATTTGAGCTCGAGACTTTGATCAATAAAAATAACTATTCAACATCTGTTTTTTGTGTAGACTTAAACGAATCGATTACTTTTGTCCAAACAGTTATTTTGTGCAAATATGTAAGAATCAATTTTGTAAATAAAGTTTTAAATAATTTAAATTTCAAGGGTACAAAACCAAAATATATATATAGATGTTTGCAAGAGAATTTAAGTTCACACTTATCAACTAAGGTTTCTCCCTCTACAAAAAAAAAAAACCATGATTTTTGAATTTCGTTTTTTTTTAATTGTCAATTTTTTTTACTTCTTCCTTTTCTTAATTTCTTTTGAATTTGAACAACTTATATTTTATTTAAAATTTTACAGATGTTACTCTTCATCATATTGTGCATGCATGTTAAACAGGTAAAATGTGGAAGTTGCGTACTTTAATACAAGATTAAATTTTCTTTTATCACTTATACAAGAGTAAATTATTTTACTTTATTGGGCATCTAAAAAAATATATAATAGGTAAAATAGTTGGTGTATTGAGAATGAGTTTTTTTTCTTTTTCTTTTTTCTTTGTCTTATGAGTTTTATGAGAATTATAAGATAATATTGGCTAAGATTGTCGGAGGAGCTAGCTTCACTAACCGGCGGATTAGTTTTATTAGAATCGCCTCTAAGATCATTCGAGCAATCAAGATTCATAACAGTCGTCATAGTTGGACGGAAGTATGACTGTATGAGCCTCAGTAATAATCTTCTTATCTTAGATAAGCTCAACACTAAGAATTTGACGATAATCTTACTGTTACGACTTACTGTTCTTATGCATCGATATGTAACTCAAAATCTCAGAATCCCCATGTCATTTTTATTTTGCGCGTAATCTTCTTCTTTCTTTATTCATGTAATACTTTAGCTTGGAGGTTGATGTTGTTAAAAGTAATTATAATTAATGGAAATGTGGATAATATTAGAATTGTCGATGATAATGTAGAAAAATATTAGAATTGTAGTCCATTCTTCGAATAAAAGTAATTTTCTTAAGATTGTGTTCTAAAAGTAAAGGAGATTTTAAAAATAAGGATATACTTGAACCACGAGGTGGTGGGCTAGTGGTTCTAGCTTTGGTGGAAGAGTCGCCCTGTTGGTCTAGGCCAGGGATCGATTTTTCCCAAGCGTAAGAATTGTTCAGCTTTATCTCTTTGGCCATATGGGTATGGTCCATTGCTTACGGCCCATTTGCATAACTGGGAGGACCCTATCCGTGGGATGCTCTTCCTCCAGAGAGATTAATCTCGAACCCCTCTATAAGTCTAGGGATTTATTATCTGAGTTAACAAAAAAAAAAGATATACTTTGAGTTTCTATATCAAATCATAAACTACTTAAAATTTAAACACGCCATATTAGAGATAAAAACAAAAACTCAAAAGCATAGAAACTATAAAACCTTAATCCAAATGAAATTGTGTAATTTAATATATATATATATATATAAAATAACACATATTATCTAATATTGTTAGAAAACCTCATATTTAAAAGAAAATTTAGTCTGATGAATATATGGACTGTGTGAAGCAAAAGAAAATGGTTTGTAGAGTTGTAGGATTTTGGCGTTTACGGGAATGCTATTTTTTAAGAGACATTCTGAATTTTTTTTTCTTGGTTGTCAACAATGATCTCCGACCTCAAACATATGTTTGGTTGCCGCCTAATTATATTCGGATTGACTTTTGTTAAATTCTTTTTCTTTTTTTTTTTGGTTAAAGACTTTTGTTTAATTCGTCTACGACATAAGTGTCAACATGGTACTTGTAGATTTCGAAAGTTTTAATTAAGATGAACTTTTGTATGAGCGACCGGATGCTGTCAGGAAAAAAAATTTATGTTGGTAAAATGGTTACGTAACCTTATGTTAGTTAAATTAAAACGGTTACGTCGAAGTTATTTCGTTTATGTATTTCCTAATATAATAAGAGGGTAAGCTCATTTTTATTCAGAAGTAAAAAAGGAACGAACACATGTATCCTCTTTCGTATACACACGTACATTACAACATGACGCCATTATACAGAAAACCATTCTTATCATAAATACGTCTAAGGAGTTTTTAATCAGTTTCCTTCGCTATTGCCTATTTATGTAACTCTGATGTGTGTATGGGGACTGACTGGCCTAGTGGCATGGACCCAAATGCCTTGAAGATTACATAAAATAAATATACTCGATCAAAAAATATCTTCGAGCTGATTTTTTTTTTGTCAAATGTCGTATATGTACATTTATGTATATAAACCCGGATCGAGTATTTATTATAAGGAAGCCACTAATACTTAAGATATTTGTTTTTTGTTTAAAGAGAAATAAGTGTTTGAATACTTTACTTTGGAGACAGACACATCATACTTCTGACATCGAATTCATTACTAGATATGTATTAAAGATCATGTGTATAGAAGATGTGTTCCAATGCTTACTCACAGTGCGGGCTCATCGTGTAAGCCACCGCAGCGGCTGCTAAGGACATCCGTAAAATCGTCAGATTCTTTCTTTAAAAATATTAGCAATATATTCGATATATTGTTGCATTTGGGATTGAAACGATCTCGGAGATGCCTCTCCCACTCTACATGTCGAACTAAAGACTCTTTTATGGAGTATGAAGTACTTATTCAGGATTCTGCTTACTAGTGCCAAAGTGTTCACGTTTTTAGTTGTTAACTGAATTTGGACACAAAGCTCACAATTCACAACTATTCATTTCTTTTTGTTTGATTGATGTAATTTGTAAACACAATTTGTCATTTTCACTATAAGTATAATTATAATGAAAGAAAGTAGAGTTGCATCAAAATTCAGAATACTAGCTAAAACTAGTTTTTCTAATATTGGGATTTTTTTAAAACGAAATTTCTACTAATTTCAGGCTATGCTTGCTATAATTTCTATTAATATAGAAAGTGGTGTTTTTTTTTCTGTCAAGTTATATTAAAATATTGGGTTGGTTAAACAGGTATATCTAATAACTATTTTTTTTTTAACTGAGACCAGTGAACTCAAATTTAATTTTCACTTTTTTTTATGAATTGTTGTGTGCCATTTCTATCATACAATTATCTAAAATTGTTAGGTCAGGTTATATATATTGTCTCGTTTAAATGAGCTGACTAAAGGATTTTATACAAAACAAGAAAAAAAAACTTTATAAATAACATAATTTTGCAAGTTTACCTTCAACCTGAAAAAAATACATATCAAATCTACAAAATTGAATTTAATATGCAATATTTGTGCAACAATACTCTAGTTTACTTGTGGTTATCAATAGAGTTATATGAATCTGATATTCAAAAGTGATCATTATGATGGGTAATATTCTAGGTATGAATCCAGTTTAGCAATAGAACTGCTTTAAAAGATTAACATGTGGTTTTAAGAAATGTACTGTCTTCGGCTCAATCACATAACTTGGAAGGCCTGCAACTAGCTATTGGTGAGTTTTTATAATCGGTTTTGCAGTTGTTCCTATTACTTAAATTTAGCTAGTCAGTTGTTTGTTAAATTTTTTATGTGTATCTTGCTTATACGATCATATTTATTAGTTTTTTGAAATTTTAAGATTAGATTTATGTAGTTAATATTTAGTTTTTGAAAATTAAAGCATAAGTTATTATTTTTATTAAATTAGATTCGTAGAGTTGATTTTTTAGTAAGTTTAGATTGAACTTACAAAAACTAATATTTAGGAGATTTTTAATTACTTTAAATTTAATATTAACTCATGCAATTAATTTTGAGCGATAGATAGAGAAAAAAGCTTTATCATTAACATCCATTAAACTCTTACACAAACTCAGGAAAAAATTATTAAAAATTTAACTAGGGAAAGATGAAAGGTTATTACAGTACTTATTAGTAAGCAATATACTGTAATATAGCGCAGCAATATAGAGTCACAAATCAAAGCAATACTATAATGCAAAATTGCAAATGGAATATTTACCTAAGAAATAACGTCTTCTAATTGGCTTACCTAAAGAAATATGTTTTAGTTAATAATTAAATAATTTTCAAAAATGTTTTTTTTTCTTTTTTGCAAAATAATTAGAAAGTTCTTTGCCCCGTGAGCTCATCTCTCTTCTGCTTCTCTGACTCGTGTGCCTTTCTGAAAACGAAAAGTTTGAAACTTTCATTTTGTGTATCGTCGTCGTCACTGATTGTGACACACCTTTTAAAAAAACCCTATAAGATAATCCTTCACCTACAACAAATTCTGGCCATGAAAGCAAAACTCACCCCGAGCTTTAAATGCAATTAGCGAAACATCCCATCTCTCCTCCCCCCTCTCTCTCTCTCTCTCTCTCTCTCTTAAGCACTAAGCAAAATCTCATCTTTCTCTCCCTATATATATAAAGCTTCTCTCCCAACTCTGCTTTACGCATAAAAGTATGTCTTCTTATAGATTCCAATCTGGGTTTTGTCCTCTTTCGTCAAGTCCTTCTCTTGGGAATTTCGTCGAACGGATTAAAGACGCTTGTCATTTCCTCGTCTCTGCTGTTTTGGGTACCATTATCTCCGCCATCTTGACCTTCTTCTTCGCCTTAGGTTCGTTTCTCGGAACTGTTCTTGAAACTTGTTTCTGGATCTGATTTTGTCTCTGTGCAGTCATTATTTGTTGTTGTTGCTCTGCTGCAAAATTCTGAGATTGTTTGGTAACATAAATTTGTTGCTTATCTTTGGTTGGATTGGTTTAAATCATTGAATAGATATGATTATTAGAAAGTCTTCAGCTTGGAGCTAAGAAAGTTGTTTCCTTTTTTTTTGTTTCAATGTTCAGTGGGGACATTGCTAGGGGCACTTACAGGAGCTTTAATAGGACAAGAAACTGAGAGTGGTTTCATTAGAGGAGCAGCAATTGGTGCCATTTCGGGTGCTGTTTTCTCTATTGAGGTCTTTGAATCATCCCTCGATCTCTGGAAATCCGATGAGTCAGCTTTCGGATGTCTTCTCTATTTGGTGCGCAGCAAGCAACACTTTACTCTTCTGTTTTCAAAGTAGCCATCAAGTTTGGATTGAACTTCAAAGTTATTGATTAGTGTTTCTTTTGTAACTTTGTTATATTATGTGTAGATTGATGTCATTGTTAGTCTTCTAAGCGGGAGACTTGTACGGGAGCGAATAGGTCCTGCAATGCTTAGTGCTGTGCAAAGTCAAGTATGTTTTTGCATTACAAAGCTTTCAGAATTTTTTCACCATTTCCGTTTAATTTGCAACTCCATCTTTATTAATTCTTTTTTGTCTTGTTTCTTCTGATCAGATGGGAGCTGTGGATACAGCTTTTGATGATCAGATAAGCCTCTTTGATACAGGAGGCTCAAAAGGATTGACAGGAGACCTGGTTGAGAAAATCCCAAAGATGACAATTACTGGCAACAATAACACAGATGCTTCTGAGAACACAGACTCCTGTTCTGTTTGTCTTCAGGTTGGTTTTAACATCACTTTGCTTTGTGTTAGCTCATTATGTCAAAACGCATATCTAACTGAAGTTTTTGTTGGGGTTTCTTCTCTTTCTTGATATGTGATTTTGCAGGATTTCCAGCTTGGTGAAACAGTTCGAAGCTTGCCTCATTGTCATCACATGTTTCACTTACCTTGCATAGACAATTGGCTCCTCAGACACGGTTCTTGCCCGATGTGTAGACGTGACCTTTAATTTCACTCTCTCTCTCTCCATTGTCCGTCTCTCGTAATGCAGTCAAACCGCGCAGTTCAAATATTTCTACAGCTTGTAGCTCAAGAGGCGGTTCTGCTCCTTTTCCTCTTCCATAACTTTCATGTAAATTATAGTTCTTTTTGGCTGTTTACAATTACCATACCTCTCTTTGTCTTTCAGAGTCTTTGTAGGACTCCCGAGTTCTCTAGTGTCATGTTTTAGTCAGCCCATGTACAAAGAAAGACATAATATAGAGTTTTTGTTTATTTAAATTTTTATTCTGCCTAATGTTGTGTTACTTGTGTTCCATTGAGCCAGAAACTAGTTGGTCGGCTTTCTCTTGAGCACTTGAAACTAGACATACTACTCACGGGACCAAATCCATTGAACGATATTTACTAGATTCTTGTCTGGTAGAACCAAACTAGGTACTTACATATTTAAAGCATTCTTTGATGTAATTTGCTCAACCTAACAATTGTTCTTTTGGTGTGTGAAGTCGTTGTCTAGCACCAAATTGCAATCTTCTATAATAATTTCTGTCCTCTAATTCTCTGGTAGTTCTAGTACCATAAATCCTCTCCCTGAATCAGAGCCTTGTATTGCAGTACTCTAAATTTTTATCACATGGTATTGTATTTTCCCGTTGTATTGCTATGAAACCAAGTACAAAAGTTCAAAAAAGTTCCAAAAGATTGATGTAGATTGTAACAAAAAAACAAATTTAGCTTTGGTTGCTTTTGCTAAGGCATTTTGTTCTCTGTTTACTTGTTGCGAGTTATGAAATTTTGAACCACCTTGCAACATGGTGTTTCGATGTGTAGAGGGGCGGATCCACATTGAGCATGGGTGATGCACTTCCCCATCGTCCCGTCCCCCATCGGGTCTGCTCTGATTCTTTTTGACTTTAGGACTCGTAGTCCTCTAATGTTAGGTTTAGTCAGCATATGTACAGTACAGAGAAACACGCAAAAATAAAGTATTTGTTTATTTAAATTATTTATTCTGGCTAATGTTGTGTGACTTGTGTTCAATTACGCCAGAAACTAGTTGGTCGGCTTTTTCTTGAGTACTTAAAACCACAGACACGAGTATTTACATATTTAAAGCACATGTACTTACATATTCAAAGCACTCTTTAATGTGAAATCAAACTTTTTGTGTGTGTGTGTGAAGTCGTTGTCCAGCACCAAATTGCAAAAATCAATCGTAATTAATATGACTTCTACTATAAATTTCTGACCTCTCCCTCCTTCAGAGACTAGAACTACTCCTAGTACTCTTAAATTTTATGACATGCTTTATTTTGTTTCCCTGGCTGACTACTTTCCTTTATATTTACCTTTAAATCAAGTACAGAGATGGCAAATTCATCTCAAAGCGTTCCAAGTGTGAGTAGTGCACGACCAACAACAAAGTTACTTTGCTAAGCATCAACTAAGTTGCCTTGGTAAGCATCAACTAAGTTTCTTTGCTAAGCATCAACTAAGTTGCTTTGCTAACTATCAACTAAGTTTCTTTGCTAAGCATCAACTAAGTTGATTTGCTAAGCATCAACTTGAGTATTTTGAGCTCTGTTTACATGTTGAAAGTTGTATCATCTTTTATAGCAAGCTTTATCACATCTAATATGTATAATTTGTTAATTAAAGGATGGGGCCATGGGGCTATATTGAACCGAATATATCTATGAAAAAACTAATAAGAACATGTCAAAATTTAGAGAAAAAATGATAGAGAAAAATCCACCTTCAACAAAAAACATAAATTAAGTGAGTGATCTCTTCAACCATCTAACCCTTATATGCTAATTAACTATAATATCCCATTTTAAAAATTCAAATCATATTGAACACAGAAAAAAAAAATTATGTTTGACCCAAAAAAAGAATCAATTATTTGGATGAGACTAATTCAACATTTATCACTTAAGATAATATTTATTTGGCCATGTCATCACTATTCTCTCCCTTCTTTGACTCTCTCGCCGCGGACGTATCCTTCACTTCTAGTTCTATCCCTTTTGGTCATCTCATCTTGGGCTATGGCTATTCACTTCGTTTCCAGATTTAATTGGCTGTATTCTTTATTATGATTTTGGTTATCTAGCAAATTGACTCTTTTTTATTTTCCTTTGTAACGTTCCTTTTTCTAAATGAGTCTTTATCGTTATTATATTCAATAGTTTATTACTGATCAATTGATTTGATGAGTGTAATGGATGTAGACTGTAGTAGTAGTCTATTTGTACCACGTAAATTGCTTGAATATAGTATGTCTATGGATTTTAGCTATACAACTAACTAATGCTAATTAATGGCTTGTAATTCTGCTTTATTCTTTCTTTCTTTTTTCCGTCTCTTAGACTGCTAGTGATGATTTTCAACTACTAAAAGATTCTTTCATAGATAAATTACATAAAAGCTCGGAGAAAAGACAAAATATAAACAAAATATAAAGACAAGCAAAAAGTGAAAGAGTTTTAGAGTTTTAGAGTTTCAAGATTCCGAGAGCAATAGACGAGTTGATGTCTTAGATCATTTTGAGCATATGTTTTCTTGACTTTTTATCAATCTTAGCTCTTTGCATCTCCAAGTGTAGAGCAATCTGCATCTTCTCCATCTCCCTTTGAGCCTTCAACATCGCAGCTAGCTCTGAATTGGCCGAGCTCCTTCCTCCGTTCATCCCATTTCCATTACTTCCTCCTTCTCCTCCTCTTCCTCCTTTTTTTGGCTTTTCCTCTTCTTCAACGACGCATGCATGTAAATGAGCACCGTAGTCACACTTCTGGCAATAGTGCAACCACAAATTATCCGGCATAGTTTCCTGGCAAACATCACACGTAAATATATGACCCTTTGGGCAAGGAGTACTGTAGAGCAAAGCGAGCGTGTGCGCGTGCTCGTCATGCTTCATGGTCTCTGGCATAGACACACATCCAACATGAACATCGTACTGGCATAAAGAACAGTTGTACGTGAATCCGGATCCATACTCACCGCATGCGTCACACGTGTAGGTGGACTGATTATTCTGTGGGGAATGAAGAAGGGTCAAAGGATGATCAGGGTGAGACTTGTGACGAATCTCTCGTGAAAGCTCGAAACATGTCTTGTGCAAGGAGTAATCACATTCTGACTTTGTGCACTTGAAAGATGCACCGATCAGGTCTAGGTCGCAACCAGAGCAAATGATCTCGTCTTCAACTTGGGCTTTGTGACTGCGCAGTGGATGGTTGTGGCTCGGGTGTCTCACTGAAGGGCGGGTAGCTGGTTTCCCTGAAGCCATTAGAGGTAATAATATTCTTGATTTGTGTATGAGCTAGGTCTTCAGATTTTTTATTTGTTTCTGTAAGCAAAAGGGTTTCAAACTATTTATAGTGAAAATAAAAGAAGACTTTTGGTTATCATTCACAAAATAAAATGATAAAGAGTTTACTTTTTTTCTTTTTTTTTTGGTTTATAATGTTTAAGATTTGACTAACCAAGTTGTAGCTTGTCTTTAACGATATTGGAACAATAATGTCACTCTCTATAAATATATGGACAAGGTTCACGTTAGGTGGGATTCATACTAAAGAAGGTGGATATGTTGCAAAATAACGATTCAAAGTATCAAAATATCTTCGTGCACGAAAAAAAAAAAAAAAAGTATCAAATTATGATTTATCGTGTTGGGCTAAAAGTTCAATAACGTTGACGTAGTGAATATGTGAAAGTCAATATAATCAAGCTGGGACTCTAATGCATATCGTCTGCGAGTCGTCTTGTATATTCAAGGATAACATCGAGAGACCAAATCATCTTTTATGTTAATTTTTTTTTGGATTTATTAGAAATATAAAGAAAACATGTTTGATACTACTTTATTTTTCTGTCCAAACATGTTTGATACTACATAATCTAGTGAATCCAGAATATTTGAAAAAATAAACCTTGTTAACCAATTACGTCTCTCTTTTTAGACATAACATCAGTAGTTTACCTCCAAATTTCTGAACTACAGCAAAGTGCGGCGTATTTAAAAAAAAATTAGATCTCAGTTTTACTGAATTTATCGACAACATGTCTATATCTCAATTTTACATTGTTGTTCAAAATTTTTTTTAATAATAGTTAAACTACGTTTTTTTTTTTGCTTAAACATGAAGACTAATAAGAAACTAATTTTACAATGGAGAGACTCATATGCATCGTATAATAAGAAAAAACGAACCAAACCTAACATGTTCAACAACAATTCTGAAAGAAGGTTTATTAGGTTTATGTAAAAACCTATCTCATCTTTTGAATTGTTGGTGAATAAGCGTTAAATTATTATTAGTTAAACTTGTTGTTAATAAGATTTAAAATAAAAATTAATTTACAAAAACAAATTTGAAACTTTAATAAAAAGTTTCCATATTCAAAAATTTTTAAAACAATAATGAGTTATTAGACAATATTATAATTGTTTCCGTATAAATATTTAAATGAACATGAAAACATTGAAAATATAAAGAAAAATGTGAGCAAGCAAAACAAACTATAATATAGAAATAATGAAAATAAGTTTTTATATTACTGTTTTTTATGATTTTATTTACAATAAATGGTTTTTAAAAAACCTTGACATATGGCATCCAAAATTGTCAGACCAGCCCATGGAGAGTAGGAAAGACATACATAAACACTCTAATGAATAAATAAATTTGCCAAACATTCTCACATAATCTTTTACTATGTAGTATTAATACGAACAACAGACATGATAACTTGCAAGAAAAAAATTTAAAATTGTTCAAGAATACCTACTAAAATTTGGAAAGATATATAAAATAATATAAATACTTATATGAACTCAATGACTGAAATTAAATAATCATGACTGAAAAATTAAATAATAATGACTGAAATTTTATTTTATAAGGAGAGTAATTATGTATTGAATTTCTAATTTTATGGAAAACGGAATGAATTCTACTTTTATGGAAAATGAATTGGTAAGATCTAATCGGAAATAAATGAGTAAGCAATTATCAAATTACTTGCAGAAAACATTCCACCATTAGATTATACTCCCTCCGTTTCACAAACAGTGTCACTCTGACACTTTTCACACAAATTAAGAAAACACTGAAATATACATATATGTCCTTATTTAATAAGTTTTTAATAGACTATTTTAGTTATAATTAAGGGTAAAACAAGGAAATCTAAGATAAAAGATGCATTGGAACTATAAAATAATGCATTGGAATTGTAAAGTGACAGTCTTTGTGAAACAAAGAAAAATCTCCAGAATGACACTCTTTGTGAAACGGAGGGAGTATAAAATTTGGCCAGAAACTAAGAAGCAATGGAACCCAAGAATTTAAAACTTAAACCAAAAATTTATGAATTTATAAGAGAATTTTGAGAACACATAAACATCCCACAATCTAACATAATCTAGAATCTATTCTTGCCCATGAATCATTTATAAGATTGAAACTCAGATATAAATTTTATACATAATTTAGAATCCTTTTTTGCTCCTGAATTATACATAAGATTGAAACTCATATTTATAATTTCAAAATAATCTATAATCAGTTTTCCTATGATAAAATTACAAACTGATAAATGGTGGCTTTAGATCAGAAGGGGCTTACAACTGGTTTTTATTCAAGAAGGGAAAAAATAAAATTGAGAGTTTTTTGTTTTGTTTTATGGGCCTGTAGTTACTTAGGTCCAAAGTACAAATAAAATAATATAATCATTCATAAGAACCTAATGAATGAAATTAAATAATAATGAGTGAAAAATTGTTTTAAAAGGAGAGTAATTAGGGATTGAATTTCTAATTTTAAGGAAACGGAAGGAATTCTACTTTTATTCGAAAGAAACTGGTAAGATCTAATGGACAATAAATGAGTAAGCAATTATCAAATTACTTACGGAAAACATCACACTATTAGATTATATAAGATTAAAGGCCATCAACTAAACAGGAATAGAAACCCATAATTTAAAATTTGAGCAAAATATTTATGAATTTATAAGAGAATTTTGAGAACACATAAACATCCCACAATCTAACATAATCTAGAATTCATTCTTGCCCATGAATCATTTATAAGATTGAAACCCAGAAATAAGTTTTATACATAATTTAGAATCCGGTTTTGCCCCTGAATTATACATAAGATTGAAACCCATATTTATAATTTCAAAATAAACTATAATCAATTTTTTCCTATGATGAAATCACAAACTGATCAATGGTGGCTTTAGATCAGAAAGGGCATACAGCCGGTTCTTATTGAAGAAGGGAAAACAAAAATATTGAGAGGCTTTGTTTTTTTTTTATGGGCCGGTATTTACTTTAAATCAAAGTACAAATGAATTTAGTTAATTAGGTTCAAACAACAATAGAAGATAGGTGTTAGATAGCTAACACGCCAAATGTCATCTCCTTAGCTAAAGTTGAGAAAAAACTTCTCATATTATATAAGACTATGTTGGACCCCGCGCTACGCCACAAGTTTGGTTTTTATTATTCTTTTTTATATTATATATGTATATATTTTTCATAAATTAATACCATAATTAAATAAATTTTTGATTAATTTTTTATTATTATTTGCATTATCATATGATAGTTGAGTTCTTGATTTCATAAACTAAATTTTTGAATATATTTTATTTAATATATAAGTATAATTTAATATATGTATAATTTATACAAATTTAAAATGATTTATGATTAATAATTTTTTATTTTCTCTGATTTTAGTAGTTTTATTTTACTACATTATTACCAATTCATACATTAATAAATACACGTTACATATAGGAGTATTAGTTTTACTCAATAAATATATTGTAAATTTCCTATATGTTTACATTTTATTATGTATTCACTGTATAGAAAATATTTCACGTAATGACATGGGTTCGTTGCATTTGTCTAAAAATCATATGCAGCTTTTTAGCAAAGCATTGCAAAATCTTAAAATAGCCCGAGAAGTGATATAAATGTACTTTAAGTAAACTTTATTATGAGAAGAGAACAATGTGCATTCTCAAAACTCATGTTAACATGGCAAAGCCAAAATCATTTTCAGGAAAATAATTTTTTTTCTAAAAAAAAAAACTAAAACTTTAGCTCTAGAAATTAAGAAGAAAAAAAAAGTTCTCATTATGTGAATGACCAACTAAATCCACAGCAGCTGACTAATACAATATTATGCAAGTGAAGCAATAATTAGGAACAAAACTGATACCAAACAAAATAGAAATAATACTCTGAATCTAAGTACACTAAGATTATGAGATTAGATTTAATAGGCAGTGTAAACATCATTAAGAGACAAAGACTAATATCTGGCTTGCCTTCAATCTTATCTCCCAGTGAAAAAAACCAAATCATTTCCATTAAGCTCTTCAAAACCTTTTGAAAGGTCTGTGACCTGAAAATAAATAATTTCCTAATTATCATCAGATGTAAGAAAACCAATCAACAATAAAGAAGAAACAAATCATCAGGTTATTATTCTTTAACGAACAGAATAACATCATGAGAGTAACATATGAAAAGCAATGGTCGAGATAAGGAGATTCTTAAACAGCCTCCAAACCAAACTAAAGCAATAGGTTATGGTACTTTCAGATGGCGATTAATGTATGTACCCAGCAAGATCCTATCCCCAATCTACAAAAATTCAGCTAAACACCAAAGATAGCTTCGTAGAATCAGAACCCACAATTTCAATCTCACAATTATCCCAGATTTAGTCAAACACCAAACATCAAGAAAACATTCAAAATTCAAACTTCGATAGCTTCGTCTAATCGAATCTGGTCTTTGTTCATTTCTCGAAGCTTCTTAATCAAACCCTCCCCAATCTACATCTTCAGATCGTCCTCCACCAGAGTCATTCAGTTGCAAAAACCTCCGAGATATCTTCAAATCCCCATGCTCCGGATCAATCGTGGCTTCTCATAGATCATTATGAACATTGAGTCTGAGGTCATAGTGAAAAGAAGGAAAATAGAAAAGAAGAAGAAAACGAGCATTCAACAGCACAGTCAGACCATGGTATCACGGCGACGAAGAAGAAGAAATCGAGCAATTGATTAAAACGCTCCCTCTCTCGTTTTCCTGTTGCTTTGTCTACATAAGAGTAAAAACAGCTGACATGTATTAATGTTATAATCTAATTGGTTAAAGAATTTAAATGATGTGTCAACACCAGCTGCTGACATGTATTAATGTTATAATCTAATTGGTTAAAGAATTTAACTGATGTGTCAACACCAGCTTCAATGTTGAGACTGATGTGTCACACCACAAATGCAACTCATTTTTCTTTTATTGTATTGATAGATTGATAGATATACAGTACAATCATGAGTTCTAGCATAACTTTTTTTTTGGGACAAAGAGGGAGTTCTAGCATAACTAACCACCATAAAATATATATTTTATGAGATCATTATAGACATACTTTGGATTATAAGAAATGTTTTGCGGCGTATAAGGATAACCTAAACCTCTAATAAAATTCATCATATTCATCAAGTTTTTAATAGATTCGTGAAATAACTAACTTTGTAATGTCTTTAATTGTAGAGAGTAGAGACTAGAGACTTCATAATATTATTTTGTAACACTTGAAAGTTCTTTTAAAAAACACTTGAAAGTTTCAATTATTCTAGGTATTAATTCTTTCCCATGAGGCATGACTGCATGAGGGTGAGGTATGCTTCATAAAAACTTATGTCGATCTGTCGGTACTTGCACCTATGATGAATATAAAGCAGTTTACTAAGATTTTGTCTGAGCAATCCTTTAGTGATTTTTTAATCAGAAATGCCTTTCTAATAGTCTCCTAGCACTTCTGCAAGACGAGTTACTCCTCCGCATATTTTTCCTGCCCGCAAGGAATTATTGTCGCACACATCATGTTGTGCCTATAATTTTTTCTTTTAACTTCTTTTTCACGGTACGTATCTCACATTTTTCGGTCCGCCTTCCCCGAAGGCTGGGTTTGTGTGCAATTGTATGGCTTGTTTCAATGTGCTTCTTCTTTCAACAAGTTGCTTAAAAGCACATTCGGTAAATGGTGACCTTACAAGTTAGTGAGTTACCGCCTTCTAGTGTAATTTTCACTAAACAAATCAGATAAATAGTTACACATGAATATGTCGTCAGTGTGAAGGTAATAATTGTAATACTACATATCAATCCCACAAATACTAAGTTATACTACAAATTCATATAGAAAAGAATAAAGCTAGAACAAAATGAGGTTTTTGTTTTAAGAAAAGTAAACAAATTTAAGGCTAAATAAATGTTGAACTGGGTCCTATAGGATTTTTTTAGGGTTCATGCATCAATCTAATTAAAGGGATCGATCGATTTATGCGAGGTTTGAACATTCTCTTTAGAGATCAATTGATCTCATGAAAGATATAGCCATCAATCTCTACCTATGCGGATTCACGAACTCAAGGCACTTAAGTATGCTTGATCTACTTTTGTTGCACCAATCACTTATTCCTAATAACGTAATCAGTCAACCTTCACATGCAATCATGAACACATTCACTTATTCCTAATAACGTAATCAGTCAACCTTCACATGCAATCATGAACACATTCACTTATTCCTAATAACGTAATCAGTCAACCTTCACATGCAATCATGAACACATTCACTTATTCCTAATAACGTAATCAGTCAACCTTCACATGCAATCATGAACACATTCACTTATTCCTAATAACGTAATCAGTCAACCTTCACATGCAATCATGAACACATTCACTTATTCCTAATAACGTAATCAGTCAACCTTCACATGCAATCATGAACACATTCACTTATTCCTAATAACGTAATCAGTCAACCTTCACATGCAATCATGAACACATTCACTTATTCCTAATAACGTAATCAGTCAACCTTCACATGCAATCATGAACACATTCACTTATTCCTAATAACGTAATCAGTCAACCTTCACATGCAATCATGAACACATTCACTTATTCCTAATAACGTAATCAGTCAACCTTCACATGCAATCATGAACACATTCACTTATTCCTAATAACGTAATCAGTCAACCTTCACATGCAATCATGAACACAATAATTCTTAGGTATCATATGCTCACAAAGTTCTACAACTCAACTTTCATGAGTTGTAATATGATGCTCGTCTTAAAATTTCATAAGAGAAATATAAAACAAAATTAGATCTGGAGAGCTTTATAACAATGCATTGAAGCGTGTTGATGTAGTAGAGAGATGTTTCTGTTGAGGAGGTATGCAATATATCTTTAATTTTATATATTATGAGTTGCATATATCTATCAAACAAAATCCACACTACCCTAAATTTCGAGCCCAAAAACCATTTCGAAAACAAAATTATGTTCTTCAGTCTGTTCTTGCATTTACCATATAGAGCATTACATATGACCTTACGACTCAAATTAACTAAAATTTTATTTGCACCATCACATAGATTTTCATATTTATGGTATGCTTTGATCTATAACATTTTTAGAATAACGTTTTAGATGTTTATTTGCACCATCACATAGATTTTCAAATCTGGGACAATCAAGATTGTAACAGCCTGATTTGTACCCATCTGCGTGTTTCCATGTTACCAAACAATACAAAAGGTAAACAAAACAAACAATTTCTCTATAACTACATATTATGACAATTTAAAATAATTTAAGGTAATACTATAAACATTAACTCACAGTCCAAAAAATAAAATATATTGGATTGGCATCATGCCATAGCGATCTTGATAGACCTAAAACAATTGGAGATCGATTGAAGAAAAAAGAAAGATGACAAGAGATAATTATCTATAAGTAACTTATATGCACCTCATGTATGGAGTTACTAGTTGAATGTGATGGTTTAGGATGATGAATGATGTTCGAATTTTTCCTGTCATATCTTCGTATTGATTATGTACGTAAAATATCCTTTCTTTTTGTTCTTCTGATTGGAATACTATTTTTGGGATATTTTTCATTGATTGCCCAAAGTTATGTCACAATATTTTGTTTTTCTCTATCTGAAGATTCATTGTTCCATTCTTTTGGGTAAGAACTTGGTCTCATCTACAACACAACAATGTTAGAACAAAAATAGGAGATTAAACAGAAAAAATGCTAGCCTAAATGTAGTAAATTCCATCATTTGAAACAATGAAGAGTGTATTATTTTAATGATTGTTTTGGTTACACAAAATTCCAAAGTCTATAATTTTATGTTAATTAATAGTGATGTTAAAATGGGACTACCCTGCCCATTTAGACCCTGTCCATTTAAGCTCTGCCCGTTTTGGACCCATTTATATCTGTCTATTTATACCCTGCCCGTTTAGACTCTGTACCCGTTTAGATCCTGCCAATTTATTTGATCCGTTTAGACCCGTTTAGATGGATTTGTTTTTGCTTTTTTTTTTTATAAAAAAACTAAAGATTGTATAACTTGTATATTTAACATTAATGATATATGAATAAAAGTAAAATAGAGATTAGAAATAATCAAAATATTTTAGAATAACATAAGTTCACTAAACAAACTTAACATGATAATCTCATAATTTCTAATTTCAAAATGCAAAAATAATAAAAGCACTACTACATAGATAAATCTCCTGATCATAAGGCAACAGAGAACCATAAACAACAGAAGCAACATATATTCAATGCATGATAGAATCTCCTGATCTTGAACATTCTTCTCCTGAAGTACTCGCTATCTTTCTAGCATTTTCTGTTGTGCCAATGTCATCGTTGTTCTCTATGTTACCTGTTAAAGATGTGAATTAATTAAAAAGTCACTTATTAAGGAAAATAGTTTTATGTAAAAGTTAAGAGTTTAGTTACCTTCATAATCTGCAAAACCACGTAACCAATTACGGGTACAGAGCAAAGCTTGAACGTTCTTTGGAAGCAAACGGTTTCTGTAAAAAGTTATGACCCGAGATCCAATACTAAAGGCTGATTCATATGCTATTGTGGTGATGGGAATGCTTAGTATTTCACAAGCCATAGAGGCTAATTCCCCAAGTCGCTGGTTGTCCTTCCAAAAGGACAAAACATCCAATTTTGGAAAAGACTTTCTCTCCAATCTTGGCTCTTCTAAATAGATATACATATGTGTCTTTGTCTTGCCTACTCCAACTCCGATGCTTTTTTCAAGCTAAAAAAGATCCTACAGAAAAGAAGCAACATAAGCAACAAAAGCAACATTCTTACATTGTCATAATCGTCATCAAGTGGAGATTTATTGACCCAATCATGCGGATTTGGAGTTACAGAAACACTTGAAGAACATGTCCTAGACTTAGCCTTATAATCTTCATAGAGCATCTCCAAATTGTCTTTAAGTTCTTTGATTTTCGATGCAGAAGTAGTTGGATTAACTCTTTCATAAGCTACTTCAAGCATTTGCAGTTTCATTCTTGGGTCTAAAACAGCTCCCATTGCCAAAATAAGACTATAATCCTTCCAATACTTGGTAAACATAATCTGCATTTCCTGAGCCAGTTTTGCCACATCTTCATCATCACAAGATGCAAATTTCCTCAGAAACAGTTCAATTCTCCACTCTTGTGTAAAATAGACATTAGAAGTAGGATACTTAGAACCTGAAAAGTGCGTCGTGATACCACTAAACGGCTTCAACAACTCACAGATTTTCTCTCCACGATTCCATTCATTATCAGAAGGCAAAGTCTTGTAATTGCTGTCAAACCACTACAAGCTGAAAAATGCTTCCTTAAACTTCAAAGCTCTTACAAGCATCTCATATGTGGAGTTCCATGTGGTAGGAACATCAAGTGATAACCCTGCTCCACTCTTAATCTTTACTCTCTTAACACATGCAGCAAAAGCGTCTTTCCTCTTTGGAGATGCTTTAACATATATCACACTCTTTCTGATGTTGTGCAGAACATCTTTCTCTAGATCTAAACCTTTCTTCACTATCAGATTCGGAATATGGGCACAGCATCTAACATGCATAAGTTTCCCATCACATAATAAACCACTACCACTAATCATCTAAAGTTGACCCTTGAGAATGTTCAACATACTGTTGTTGTTTGTTGCATTATAGAAGGTAATAGAAAATACATTTTTCTCCAATCCCCATTCTTTCAAACATTCCAGAATCTTGTTAGAGATTTCTTCACCAGTGTGAGGAGATTTAAGTTTACAGAAAGCCAAAATCTTGCTATTCAAGTGCCAGTTTTCATCAATGTAGTGTGCAGTCAAACAAATATAACTCATAACTGTACCTCGAGCTGTCCATAAGTCTGAAGTGAAACAGACACGCCCACGATGGTTTGCAAGTACTTCTTTCAGCTTGACCTTTTCCATATACACATCCGCTGCAGCAGTCTGTCTACAAATTGGTTGACACTCGGGATTGAGATACTTGTCTTTTGCTCTAACTTTCTCATACTCAGGATAGCGAAATGGCAAATCATGGTAAATTGATCTCACTTGTCATCTCATAGTTAATCTGATGATCATATGGAGGCCTATATTCATTTTTTGGTTTCTTTGGACACTTCTCCAAATGACAAAGCAAGCTCTTAGTCCCATGTGTTTTAGTATTGATCACCAACTTGGTTCCACAGTGGATGCATTTGCCTCTTTCTTTGCCATCATCTCCAAACCCAACTGACATAATATCTTCATGCTGACGGATTAGCAAACTATGCTTTTTCTTTGCAGTTAGTTTTTCATTCATTTGATACTGTTTCGAGTGGTGTTGAGTCGATTCTTTTGGATGATGTCCGGGGGGGG
>NC_025699.1:26540072-26592800 GCF_000633955.1 Camelina sativa
GGGGGGGGGGGGGGGTTGCGGCTCCTCGTCGGGTTTATCTTTAATTTTTGCGTTTGAATAATTAAGGGGGACTTGGTCTCCCCTTCCTTACCAAAAAAAATTATGTTATGACTATTTGTATTGTGTAGTTTCCTTTCTATTGGTTAACTTTTTAAAAATAAATGTTAAATAATATGTTTATATAAAAAGAAAAAAAACATTTATGCTTCTTAGTTTAACTTAGTACTTATAGGTAGAAAATTTTATGAATGGGACAGAGGGAGTATTTTCTATTATTAGAGAAGATACATTAATAGTTCTCTCTATTACAAAGGATGGTTGAAAATGGTTCTTTACCTGTTACAGAGAACCATTTTCTCAAAGGATGGTTGAAAATGGTTCTTTACACATACGGTTTCACAAGGAGGTTGGAAGCATAGTAATAGTTCTCTCTATTACAAAGGATGGTTGCAACATAGGTTACACATGTAAAAAAGACGAACCTCATTCAACTAAACGACTTAACAATTGTTGACATAGGCGGAAAAGGGGCAAAAATCCAAACCCCTAAGACCATTATTACTCTCAAGATTTCTCTTTGGATTGGGCCCCAAAATTGTAATTAAAAATGTATATCCAGTTCCATTAGCCTGAGTATCGATTCTTTGGCTAGCAATTGAAGCAACACAAGAGTAACGATACATGGCACACATGTATTGGATGATACAGAAATAGAAAAGCTAATTTTCTTTTTTCTTCCCATTTTTTTTCTTTGTTTCGAGAGTCTCTCTTTTTCTTCTCTCTCGACAGAGAAGGCGACTCGACTCCATCGACGGCGATTATGATGGAAATCGGAAAAATCTGTCGATTCACCTCGAATCCTTCGATTTTTCCGGCTAAAACAGGAATACTTTAGTTGAGGAAGGCGAAGGACACTACAATCGGCTTAACCCATAAGATTTGATGCTTCAGTTGTGATGACGAGCAACCTCCTTCTGCGACAACGACGGCGGCGGTTTCTTCTGATGGCGTTAAACGGACGGCAAGATCCACTGGGAGACGAATAAGGAGAGAAGGTTATGTCTTCTCATCTCTTACTTATTGCATGTTGTTAATGTTGGGGTTTAAGATTAAAGTCGATTTGATTAGATATTCAATTGGTTTTGATATTTGTTTGGAGAGATTACAGGTTTCGGCTAAAATCGATTGTTTGTATGATAAGATGACAGTTGTTCCTTGTGTTTTAGATTGTATAGGGATGAACCGTCTTTGTGTTTTAGATTGTAGAGGTAACTATGTACCAAGTGGTGAAGGAGATGGTCGAAAAAATGGGTTACGAAGTAAGTGTTGTGGTCCTTCTCTCCTCTCTTTTTCTATTATTTTCCTTGTAGAGATACAAATTCTTATATGAGGATGTTCCAACTATTTTTCTGCAGGTTAGGCTTGTTAGAGTTACTACAAGAGTTCACGAGACATATTTTGCAGAGTAATACCTTTCAAAGGTTTGCAATTTTGGCATAGAAGTACATCCTTCTAAATGTCTTCTTTTGAAATTCAAAATCCGAAATGATTACTAAGGCTGCTCTGAATGATGGGATTGCAGGTTGGTGGTAATAATTCGGAGTGTGTTAGCTTCGATCTTCGTCCTTCAGATGCAATTAACATAGCTGTTAGATGCAAGGTATAATTAATTTGTTATATTACTTTAAGTCCATAACCATGTTTTCAGAAACAATCACACAAGAGTTCTCTTCATGAGATCATATTAGCTGAATATTAACTGTTGAAAAATGGTGTCAATACTCACTCTTTTTAGGTACCTATTCAAGTTAACAAGTATCTAGCTTATAGTGATGGAATGAGAGTCATTGATTCGGGAAAGCTATTAAAGCAAACACCTGCCTCAGATGGTTTATTATTCACTGAACTAGACAGGTAATCCTTTGAAATGTGAAATTAGTCATTTAAGATCCTTTCTTTTGCTGATAAGTTTACAAACTTAGGAACAATGTTATCATTGGGTTAGGACAAATGGCCAGCCTTGTTTTGATACAAAAGAGTTTGACTTATTGAGGAACATGATGCAAGCTGTTGATGAAGAACGGTATGATGAAGCCGGTAAGCTTTGCTCTCACCCTTCCCATATACATTAACCGTGAAGCTTATATTCCCGTTATAAAGCAGTGTTGCGCTCTGTTTGGTGAAAATGTCCATGTTTTTCATTGAGAAAATAATCTTGTGTGAAAGTTTCTTATGTTTTTTTTTTTTCAAGAAATCAAAGATATTTTGCCATTTATTTTGCAGCTGAGTGGAGAGACAAGCTTGGCCAGTATTTTTACCTCTTACTTGAAAAGGTATGCTCCTTTTATGTCACTGTATTTTTGTTCTTAGGTTAGGCTTGAAAAAGTATGCTCCTTTTATGTCACTGTATTTTATGTTCATGTGTTTTTTCTAACAATTGTTTGAAAATTTTCATAAACCATAACTTGTTCCTTTTATATCACATTTCAATTTTAATTAACCGTATGAAAATTTTCAGAAACCGTTTGTTTGTTTTTTTATCAAAAGCTAGAGATATTTGATTTGAATCTTAATAAAAAAAATAGTTTACTGTTTTATTCCCAAAATGATTGAAATTGAAATTAGTCTTGACTTTAAACACACCTTTCATGTGCTTTTGAACCAAAAGATTTCCTGATGAAGTTTTCAGTTGTCTATTCAAATTAAAGAGATATATGAAAACTATATCTCTTTTGTACTAACCACTCATTAACTTTAAACAAACCTTCACCTCAATATAAACCTTGAATGTTAACTATAAACAAACACTAACCTAATCCATTACCATTTTCTCTACAACACAATCAATGGATTCTCCAAACCCTTTTGGTAGTGACTCGCAAAATTTCATGGATCTTTCGAATTCTCAAAAAAATTCCAACGCTTCTGCTAATTCCGCACAAACCTCTCACCCTGTCCAATTTAGCTCTCCTTTCTCTACTCAGCCTACTCAATTTAACCCTCCTTTCTCTACTCATCCTACTCAATTTAACCCTCCTTTCTCTACTCAGCCTACTCAATTTAACCCTCCTTTCTCTTCTCAGTCTATCCAATTTAGTCCTCCTTTCTCTTCTCAGTCTATCCACACTAGTCAAGTATTCTCTTCTCAACCAGTTAATCTTAGCACCCAATCAGATTCTCAATACTGTATAGAGGTTACGGAAGACGACCATGAAGAAGACGGAGGCAGAGGAAGTAGGACGAGGTGGAGTGTAGCTGAGGATATCAATCTCATAAGCGCTTGGTTAAACACAAGCAAATATCCTATAGTGAGTAACGAGAAGCGGAAAGGTAGCTTCTGGAAGAGGATTGCACGCTACCACAAATCAAATGGTGGAGCATCCGTTTCAAACTGTCGAGGGGCTAGTCAATGTAAGGCCAGGTGGAACAAAATAAATCATCAAGTTAACAAGTTTGTTGGATGTTACACACAAGCTAGTACTAGAAGTTAGAGTGGAGAATCAGAAGAGGATGTGATCACTATGGCGCATGAGATTTATAAGAACGACATGAAAAAGCCATTTATTTTAGAGCATTGCTGGAGGGAACTAAAGCATTATCAGAAATGGATGACTGAGGAATGTAGTTACAAGAGGACGAAGCTTGCTTCAGACGGAACATACTCATCAAGTTCAACCAATGATGGAGCTGATGTGAGGCCTCCGGGGGTTAAAGCTGCTAAGAAAAAAGGGAAGAAACCGGAAGTTATTATTGATGTGGAGGATGGTTCGTTAAAAAGGTTAGATCGGATCATAGCAATGAAGGATCAAAAACAAGCAGCTAAAGAGAGACATGCCAAAATGAGATTGCTAGACTGCCTGATTAACAAGGGTGAACTAACACCCACTGAAGTTATACTTAGGGACAAGCTCGTTGACCAAATGTGTACACACATATAGGTTTAACTCTTGTTGTGTTGTGTATAATTTTTGAAAATTAAACTTGTTGTGTTTTAGACTTGTGAAACTTGTTGATTAGATTCGCTTGTTGTGTTACTAATTGTTGTGTTGATGTTTTCTATTGTTTCAGGTTTCGGGTCATCATATGTAGCTGTGTTGGTGTCACGTGAAGGGAAACAAGTTTGATGTGAAGTGAATGGAAGATGTTTGAATGTTATCACGGGTTGAATGTGTTGATGTTTTTACCCGTGAATGTCTTTGTTTGTAATGTGTGTCGGCTTTTCACTTTTGTTTTTGTTGTATATCTTTTGCCCTTTGTAAGGGTTGTATATCTTTTGCCCTTTGTAAGGGTTGTATGTCTTTTGCAAGGACATTCATGCTTCTCCAACCCGTGAATGTTGTATTTGGTTGTGTGTCTTTTGTAAGTCTATATATTGGACAAGTTTATCACAACTGCATTTGCTTCTCATCTGTTTCTTCTCTTCTGATTCTTCTCATCTATTTTCTCTTATTTTCACATGTTTTGTTACAAAATAACATCTTCATTACAAATTTTGTGTTACAAAGTTTAGATACTTTTCACAAACCCATTTCCATTACAAAATAAAACTTAGTACAAAAATGTCTTCAAAATAACATCTTCTTTTTCTTTTTTTACATCTCAACCGATTCTTCAAATCATCTCAACAAAAAACCATTTCCAATACAAAATAAACTAAAAAATGTCTAATTGGAGTTCTGATCAAGAAATTGAAGAAATGGTAGAGGAGGAGGTTGATAGTATAGTGGAGGAGATCCAATACAACTACACTCACCCAGATGTACCACCAGCTCCAATAATCCGAAGAGTGCACATTGAGAAAGACCACGAAGAAGGCCACACTCGATTGTGAAATGATTATTTTAGTGATAATCCGACTTACACTAACGCTATGTTCCGTCGTCGCTTTAGAATGAACAAACCATTGTTCCTTTGTATTGTTACCGCTATTGAGAATGGAGTCCCATACTTCAGACAAAGGCGAGATGCTACTGGAAGGCTTGGTCTTTCTGCACTTCAAAAATGTACGTCAGCTATTCGTTTGATGGCTTACGGATATTCGGTAGATGTGGTGGATGAATATTTACGACTAGCTGAAACAACCGCCCACAAATGCCTTCTACATTTTGTTGAGGGAGTTATAAATCTGTTTGGCGACGAGTATCTCAGAAGACCTACAGCGGAAGACCTCCAACGATTACTGAATATTGGGGAATATCGCGGTTTCCCCGGAATGATAAGGAACATAGATTGTATGCATTGGATGTGGAAGAATTGTCCCACTGCATGGAAAGGACAATATACACGTGGATCTGGTAAACCGTCAATCGTACTAGAGGTTGTGGCATCACAAGATTTATGGATTTGGCACACATTTTTTGGACCACCGGGTTCGTTAAATGATATCAATGTCTTGGACCGCTCCCCGGTGTTTGATGATATCCTAGAGGGCCGAGCTCCGAGAGTTAGATACTTTGTCAATGGACGGCAATATAAAATGGCGTACTACCTCACAGACGGTATCTATCCCAAATGGGCAACTTTCATCCAATCTATTACACTTCCACGTGGTCGAAAAGCAAAACTCTTTGCTCAATGGCAAGAAGGATGTCGTAAAGATGTAGAGCGTGCATTTAGAGTCTTGCAAGCTCGATTTGCAATCGTGAAGAATCCCGCACTTTTTTGGGATAAAGGAAAAATAGGAAAAATAATGAGAGCATCTATCATCCTGCATAACATGATAGTGGAAGACGAACGACATGACTACAATTTCTACGATCCAATGGAATTCCATCACGGAGAAGGAAGCGGAAGTTCTCATGTCGATTTATCATATTCTACAGATACGCCAACAAATCTACATAATATGATGGGCATTCAAAATGATGTTCATGATACAGAAATGCATGATCTTTTGCAAAAAGACTTGATTGAGCCACTACAAGAAAGCAGGCGGTTAGCGACTACACTACTAGTCGGTTTGTAGTCGTATAAACTGTGTTTACGACCAAATAGCGACTAACTCAAGCAGTCGGAGATCGATAGTCGCTAATTTATGTAGTCGTATTTATAGTCGCCTTTTAGCGACTACTGTACGACCATATAATGTAGTCGTTATATGGTCATTAAGTAGTCGTCTCATAGTTGTTAAAATACGACTATGTTACGACTATAGTGTGATTAATTAGTAACTGAGTGTTTATAGTCGCTATATAGTCACTTACCGTAGTGACTATTTAGAAACTACATTACGACTATTTGGCCACTAATGTTGATTTCAGAATCTGTATGTTACGACTATTTAGCCACTTCATTATTTGAAAGTTTCATATACTAATTTCCCATTATCCTCTTCTTTTCATTCCCATTATCCTCTTCTTTTCATTCTTGTATACCAATTTTAATTGAAAGATTCGAATTAAAAAAGACATAATATCGAAATATTGAAATACACTACATATTCAAGTTACATAAATCAAAAGAGGATGAGATAGAGTTCATAAAAAAGTGGCAATGAGTTCATACAAAAGAGCGAGAGATAGAGTTCTTCCGAGTAGAGTGAGATAGAGTTCATCCAAAAAGAGTTAACACATAGAAGAAACCTATTAAGCAGCGGTTGATGGAGTTGTAGTTGGATCATCTAGGAGAAGAGGTTCTGTGGTTGTCTGTTTCCTTGCAACGAAATTCTCAAACCGCGGATCACATTCCCTCAGAAAATCCTCGACGACTGATAAATGGTCAATCTTGTCCTTCTGGGCAGCAATAACTTTGGATTGCTCAGCTTGAGTAGCAATAAGTTTGGATTGCTCAGCTTCACGCACAGCAGTTTCTGCATCATGCCTCCGCAGTTGAGCAGCTTGTTCTTCTATCATGCGTTGAGCTTCCTTCAACTGTTCTTCGAGAGTCACAAAGGTAGAAGAGCCACATGCTTGCTTATGCTTTCCATTGACAAGGCAGTCCTTGAGGCTTCCAACTCCATAAGGTGTTCCTCTTGTATCTTTCTCAGTGGACTTGAAAATAAGAGAAAAGTTAAGATTAGTGATGACAAATGAAACTACAAGACTATAAATGTGTATTGGTTTTTTTAAAAAGTTACCTCAAGGAAAATTTCTGTATATTCTTCTGTTGTGAGGTCCCGTGGCCGTGATTCTCCATCCGACACAGCAAAAGACTCTGCGTCGAGCTGAGACAACCTCTCTTGAACAGTCTTCTCATAAGTTCCAGCAATCTTCTCTGCCTTCCGATCAACATATGTACCATCAGGCTTTGTATGTGCCTTGATAAAAACCTCACCAAGTCGGACTTCTCTTCCCAATTCCTCAACCTGCAATGTTAGCAAAGAAACAGAGATTAACTAAAAAAAAATAACAGCTATGTAAGAATTGAAAGTGGCAAAAATAACAGCTACTTAACCATTTCGTCTTGAAGCTGTCGATACGACTTTGGCCATGAGAGGTGTACGTGAGGACCTAGGCCGTTACGGTCAGACATACGGGCATCAGAGTAGGTTTTACTCCTTTGTTGTGCTTCTTCAGTGTCCCAGTAATCCTCCATCGTAATCCAGAGAGTGTCACCAATCAGTTTGGTTGAACTCGACTAGTCCTCACACTGCTAACCATGTCTTTGATCCGGTTTTGACAGATTCCTTCAAAGTAAGCTTGAACAGTCCCGGTTATCAAAAGATCCCAAGTGTGGGTTTTCTAGAAAAAAATGAGCTATTGTGAGTGAAAAGAAGACATGTAAAGCTATGTAAAAAGGAGCTATCCTTACCGCGAACTCAAGGAAGTATCTCTCTTGTTTGTCCCGCGGCACACATGTCCAGCTATAGAAGGGACCTTCGAATTTGTTTTGAAGAATTGTAGTAATCTTCCGAACAAGTTTCGATCCTTTGTCACAAGTAAACCTCCATACACATGAACCAATAAAATAAGTAAGATCAACAGAAATTTTAGTACAATACAAGACAAGACCACAATCATGGCTATTCGCACAAGACAAGACCACAACCATTTCTATTCGCACAAGACAAGACCAACAGAAATGAGATCAATACAAGACAAGACAAGACCACAACCATTTCTATTCGCACAAGACAAGACCACAGTCATTGCTATTCGCACAAGACAAGACCACAAGACCACAATCATTGTTATTCGCACAAGACAAGACCAACTTAGAAGCTATTCGCACAAGACAAGACCACAACCATTTCTATTCGCACAAGACAAGACCACAATCATTGTTATTCGCACAAGACAAGACCACAATCATTTCTATTCGCACAAGACAAGACTACAGTCATTTCTATTTGCACAAGACAAGACCACAAGACCACAATCATTGTTATTCGCACAAGACAAGACCAACTTAGAAGCTATTCGCACAAGACAAACCACAATCATTTATATTCGCACAAGACAAGACCACAATAATCGAAGAGGAAAATCATACCATTGGGTGTTCGGTGCGGGTGTGGGAGAGAGGACAGTGGTGAACTTATCCCTGTCTGGAACCACAAGCAATGCATTTAGAGCACGCAACACATCGGACTGTAGTTCGGGCAACACCGGAGAAGATTCTTCTTCAAAGTTGTTCCCTTGAGACGATGGATGCGATGGATGCGACTGACTTCTCGCCTGAGGTTGAGAGGGTCGAACTGGAGAAGGCGGAGAGACTTCCCGACTTCTGGCCTGACTTCTCACCTGACTTCTCGCCTGACTTCTCGCCTGAGTTTGAGAGGGTTGAACTGGAGAAGGCGGAGAGACATCCCGACTTCTCCCCTGAGTCCGTGGATTGAAGTGGACTTCTTCTGAAGGAGTCCGGTGTAGCTCGGGTGGAGGTGGATGTGTAGATGAGTTCTGAAAAAGTTGTTGCGGCGGAGGATAGTTCCGGATATGGGCTGGAGACTGTCGTTGCAAACCGCCGACTTGGGCTTCAGGCGTCTGCAGAGGAGGAGGATCTTGTCCCGCCGGCGTGAAGTTGTACCGACTGGGCAGAGTATTAGGCCGTCGATTTGGTGTTGCCCCCGTCGCTCTCTGAGTAACGTTAGGACCAACCTTCCTCTTCTTCCCTCGATTTGGCATCTTCTTGGTAATGGAGACTGATAGATTCGAAGAGACTGAGAGTTGTGTTGTGAGATTAGGGTTTGAGAGAGAGAGGCGATAGAGTTTCGAAGAGACTGAGAGTTGTGTTGTGAGTTGTGTCGTGAGATTAGGTTTTTTAGGCTAGTTAGTGGGTTAATGGGTTTAGGTTAGTTAGTGGGTTAATGGGTTTTTAGGAATTACAAGGCCTAATTAGATACTTAGGTATGGGCCTTAAACATTTAAATGATTAAGATAGAAATTATAATTAAGATAGAAATTATAATAATAAAATTAATTTATTATTTTCTAAGAATTATAATTGCAAATTTAAATTATTTTAGTACTTATTAATCCTTAATGAATATTGAAACAAAAAAAAATAAGGAAAAGATTCTATATATAATTTCTATCTTAATTATAATAATAATTAAAAGAATTTATAATTATAATTTTTAGAAAAATAATAAATTAATTTTAATATTATAATTTCTATCTTAATTATAATAATAAATCTTCACATAAATTATTTTAGTACTTATTAATCCTTAATGAATATTGAAACAAAAAAAAGAAATAAGGAAAAGATTCTATATATAACCTATATAGATGCTTTAAATAGAGCATATTCATAAGTCCAAATCCTATGCAAATATTGTTTGTGAATAAAAGTAAGAAAATGATAGGTTTCTTAAAACATATGTTTGTTTTCTTCTTCTACTTTCCCGAGAGACATCTATTGTTCTTGCAAACACTACATGAACATAAAAACTTACCGCCATTATTCTGAACTGTATCTTGGCTACTTCCAAACGAGAATTGGTCCAACCCCACTAATTCAAATTCTAATGAAAAATTTCCCGCCATTACATATATATATATATATAAATTGTGTTTTTTTTAAGAACTATATATATTTTTTTTTTGGAGAAAATAAAAGTTTTTATAAAGCCAAATTTTTTTTTTTGATCTACATTTTTTTTTGGGGAAGGAAAGACAATTGTGTTGGAATGAAGATGACAAATGGGTGCAATTTCTTTTTAAGGACTACACCTCTGCCACTAATAGGCGACTACTCAATATCAGTTGACCCCCACAGAAAAAACACGTTTTTTAACTGTCTTTTATGACTATTTGGCGACTAAGGGTGACTATTTAATGACTCGTCGAATGAGTCGTAGAATAGTCGCTAAAATTGACGACTATAGTACGACTATCTACTGTAGTCGGTAAAGTAGTGACTGACTGGCGACTAAATTACTGTAGTCACAACATAGTCGCAAAGTGGTCACTATCTGGTCGTTATTTTTGGCGACTACAAATGTATCGTTACTTGTAGTCGCTAATCGACTGTTTTCTTGTAGTGAGCATATCTGGCAAAAATTTGGTGCAACCACACAATAAAACTTATTCCAAATTCTGTTTAATATGTTTAATATTTTGAATTTTATAAAATATGTTTACTATTCCGAATTTTGTAAAATATGTTTTATATTCTAAAGTTTGTAAAATATTGTTTTCTATTTTATGTAATATAAAAAATTTAAATAATTGTTTTATCATTTTAGATAATTAAAGTTTGATAATTAATAAACACAAATTAAAAAATAATTATTTAAATGCTTGAGTAACCTTCTTTGGGGTTCTCTAGTAATGAGATGATTTTGCTTAAGTTCTCTTAGGGTTGCTTTGATTAATTTTAATATTAATTATATAATTAATTAATGTGAGAGTAAATATAGTGGGTTACTCCACTAATGATGCTCTAACCACCTGCTTAACACACAATATTTTACACAATGACACGCACATAGCTAACAGTAGGAATCACAAGCTACAGAGGTTGATCCGTTGAGGAAATCAAGACCAATAGCGATACCTAAAAACAACTTGCCTGGTCAGAGTTAGGCACTTTTTTTTGGTCTTTTTTTTTGGAACTGGATGTAAAATTTATTCAATCCAAAAAAGCAGCAGTTTTTACATCAAGTACATATTAAGATTGAGGAGTAGAGGAGAGTATTTAGCTTCTTGTAGAGATCACCACACTTCAAAAAGCATTTGTCTAACTTGTTAGCTCGTATAAATGATAGCCAGTTTCGAACGTATTTATCTATGTGTTTGATAAGGTGATGGAGGGAGAGAGGAATGTATCAATAATGTCTCCTTGAATTCCTTTCTTTCCATATTCTGTCTACTGCGCCATTTGCAGGACATACCGAAGAGCAGAAAGAAGTTGTGGTGCTAATGAGGTTCGTTAGTTTGGTAATGCGATTAATTTTTTTTGTTTTTTTTGGACAAACGTATAGTTTCATTCATTCAAATTCAACCAGTACAAGAGTTAGGGATTAAAATCCCATAGTTTAGAAGATTACAGAGAATGGCTTTCCCCAAAGCCGTACAGAAAAGAACATAAAAACCTAAGTATTGATCCATGAGAGCTTTGAAGCAAGTACTTAGAAGTGGCTTGGGACAAGTGAGATCATGGTTGCTTGAGAGATCATTCTCGAGGGACCCGCAGGACGATAAGATAGTCGTAGTCTGAAGACTTTTTGACTTTAGATGGAGAATCGGGGTCAAGTGCCTCATCGTCGTGAGGTGCAAGTATGCCTTGACAGAGATTCGATAGGTAGGAGATAGGATGGTGGTGATGCTGGTACTGAAGGTTGGTTGCCTAGCTCCGTCATATAAGAATCTTGGTGTAACGGGCGAGTGACCAAAGGGCTGCAATCCAAAAAACTTATACCAAACAAAGGAAATGGTGGTTTGTGTTGCATCTAGACTCAGGATTCGACAATAATAAGTACCAGACGAAACATACCAGGTGAACCCTCTCTGCCATGGAAATGGTGATCAAGAGTATCACATAAGGTTAGTAAACGGTAAGACACTGACAAATAACAGATGGACCTGATTTTTGGACAAGAGGATTGTTGCAAGGTAATGGGGTTAGAAACATTCACCAATGAAGCTAAAACCAGGTGCAGAAGATAAATGGAAAGCAGTAACCTAACAGGTGGATCCTCTCTGCCATGGAAATGGTGATCAAGGATTCCACACAAGTTTTGTTGTCGGCTATACACTGGCAAAAGGACGGCAGACCTGAGCTTCAGAATCGAGAAGGGTTGCTGGCAGTTACTAGGGTGTTGTTGATAGCTGGAAACGCTAGTTAGCATAGAAAAGCAAGTGATTCGGTTCTTTCAGTTATCGAGCAATGTCACTGATTGAGCTAAGACCAAGGATCTAACATACACTTTGTTTCTACCAAACCATCTAGGTAAGTGGATTCTCAGATGCAGTCTTCGTACATCAAGTTCAACCAGAGACACTAGGTAAAGTTTAACAGATAACATAAGGGTAGGTGGAGGAAACCTGGGAATTTGGAAGTTGGGCGAGACCGTTTGAGATACTAACAAGCCGAGTTCAGATGCAGGGCCCTTCTGCAGAGAGAGTGGGAGTTGATTCGTGCAGCGGCTAACCGGAGAGAGTGAAAGATTCTGCATCTCTGGTGGTAGTATACATGTGTCTATCAAGCTCAGAGGGTGACAAAAAGGTGAGACGGGAGTCCAATAGCGGAGATAGCTTGCATTCCTGGATGATTTCTCGCCAAACATCGACTCTGGTGCCGTTGGTGGAGAGGATTCTTCAGGGGCGAAGAGGAAGTGGGAAGCACAAAGACAAGGGAACCGTCGATGGTAAGGCTGGGCGAGAATAGTTGAAAGTGGGGTTAGCCGGACTCCGCATCCAATTATAGGGAAACAAGATCAAACCTTCGTCTGGATCTAGGGTAAAAGTTTGACAGGGAATCAAAAAGGGAAAATAAAAGGGGAAAAAAGAGTGAACAGAGTAACTAAAGAAGTAGAAAAAGTAAAAGAGCATCGGAGAGGTTGAGAGACCTCAATGCCGGCGAGCCGAAGCCCTACCAGCGTCGGAGAAGTAAGGTAGTAGCGGTTGCTCGATAGTCGCGTCAGGAAGAGAAATATTAGAGCGAACACAAATTAAGTAGTTTTACGCGATTAATTTTCTTAACGATCCAAATGTATAGGCAAACCATGTAAACCAACTAAACTAATTAATTCACCAATTTCAGTTAGATCTAACAATTACCTATAAAATAACAACAAATTATATAACTAACCTTACAACAAAAAAAAAACATTTAGGAAAAGTCGGTCCAACTACATATAACTAATAAAACCAATCTTTAACATAATTGAATGACGTGTTGACAAATCAATTCAATTGCGTAACCATAATAATAATATTAATTTGATTGTGGTTTACAAATTTACACAACGACGTTGAAAATTCTACAGAGATAGACTTCTACTTTGACTTTTGCTTTATTTGAGAGTCTTTTGATAATGAAAATTACCTGCCACCTTTTATAATTTCTTACTATAATTAAACAAAATAATACTAATAAGAATAAGTTTTTATATTTAATTACTTTTTTCAGGAAAATAAATTGACTTCAAAGTTGTTCATCATCATCATCATCATCATCATCATCATCATCATACAAAGGAGAAACCTTTGGAGCTTCTCCTACTTAACACGATTCTTCTTCCCTAATTTTCTCGGTCTCTATTTACCTTTTGATTCTTTCTCGTTCTTTAGCTAGACTGGGTTTTCAGTATTACTCGGAAATTTCGTTTTTTTTTTCTTCATTTTTTGGAAGTTTCCGAGATCTCGGCGGAGTACTTTTTTTTTTTAATTTGACGACGAGCCAGACATGGTTTGGTACTCAAGCTGTAGAATTATGTATCTGGGTCTTTTTATTTTGATAGCTTCGAGCTGGGTTTTGGATAGATGCGAAGGAATTGGTGAATTTGGGTTTGAGTTTCATCACCGTTTCTCGGATCAGGTTGTTGGTGTTTTGCCTGGAGATGGTTTGCCTAATAGAGACTCTTCCAAGTATTACAGAGTGATGGCTCATCGTGATCGGTTAATCAGAGGTCGTAGGCTTGCTTCTTCTGTTGATCAATCACTTGTTACTTTCTCTGACGGCAACGAAACTGTTCGTGTTGATGCCCTTGGATTGTAAGGTTTTCTTTAATTTCATTCATTTGTCAAAAAAAAGGGTTTATTTTTTTATGGAGAGAGACTTGTGAATTGTTTATGAGAGGCTTAAAGGTTTTGGTTGATGATGTTTATGTTTGGTGTTTTTTTTTGTAAACAGTTTGCATTACGCTAATGTATCGGTTGGGACGCCGGCTGATTGGTTTCTGGTTGCCTTAGATACTGGAAGTGACTTGTTTTGGTTGCCCTGTGACTGCACCAATTGTGTGCGTGAATTGAAAGCGCCTGGTGGCTCGGTAATGTTTATTTTTCTTTTGCTTATAGAGGTATACATGTTTCATTTGAGTATGTTGCTATGCTAGCTTGTGTATCTTGAGGATTTGGTCTAGATTGTGAAGAAACTATAGGATTGGTTTTAAGTTAGGGTTTTGTTGTGGGATACAGATCGATTGTAGGATAGAAATGTGACTTTGGGCAGGTCTTTTGTTGACTAAGTCTTTAACACTAAAATACTGTGAGACTGACACTAGAGACATCTATATGTTCAGTGCTCAGTTGCTCCCATGTGGACTAGAAAAATTTAGTGAATGAGATATGTCTATGCTTAGTTTTTGTTTTATTGACATTCGACCTGTCATCTCTTTAGACATTTTTATTTATTTCTGCAAGTTGTTCGATTCCTTAGGGAAGATTTAATTTTCTTGTTGCAGAGTTTGGACCTTAATATTTATAGCCCTAATGTATCATCGACAAGTTCAGAAGTTCCTTGTAATAGCTCGTTATGTACAAGAGGTGATCGATGTGCTTCCCCTCAAAGTAATTGCCCTTACCAGATCCGGTATCTTTCTAATGGTACCTCGTCCACTGGAGTCTTGGTGGAGGATGTACTTCACTTAGTTTCAAATGACAAAAGTTCTAAAACTATTCCTGCCCGAGTTACTTTGGGGTAACTAATTTCTTCTATACAGACTTTTGAGTATATGATATTATATCATAGAATTTTTCTATTATGTTGGCAAGCCTAAATCTTTCTGTTTTCATCTTAACAATCTTTCTGTGCTGGAACAGATGTGGTCAAGTTCAGACCGGTGTATTCCATGATGGTGCAGCTCCAAATGGTCTTTTCGGTCTTGGCTTAGAAGACGTATCGGTTCCTAGCGTACTAGCAAAGGAGGGAATTGTGGCAAACTCATTCTCAATGTGTTTTGGGAATGATGGAGCTGGTAGGATCAGTTTTGGAGATAAAGGTAGCGTAGACCAACGGGAAACGCCATTGAACATAAGACAACCACAGTAAGCAAGCCGTTGAATCATATCTTCTCTATGTTTAACCGACCTTGTCCATCTCCTTGAATATACTTCTAGTTGTTTCTTCTAACTACCATATTCTTTTATTGTCAACCAGTCCTACTTACAATATCACCGTCACGAAAATAAGCGTTGGGGGAAATACAGGCGATCTTGAATTTGATGCTGTTTTCGACTCTGGAACCTCGTTCACTTATCTGACTGATGCAGCTTACACCCTTATTTCAGAAAGCGTAAGTTTTCATCTTACATATTGTATTATGATCTTGGTTTGGTATTACATGGCTTTATAACCAATATGATTGTGCAGTTTAATTCTCTAGCTCTGGACAAACGATATCAAACAACTGATCCAGAGTTACCTTTTGAGTACTGTTATGCATTAAGGTTGCCTCTGTACTCTGGTCACCATCACTCTTATTATCTCTGAAACCTTACTAACTAACTTCTGGATCTATCTATGTGCAGCCCAAACAAAGACAGCTTCCAGTATCCAGCTGTGAATCTTACAATGAAAGGCGGGAGCTCATATCCCGTTTATCACCCTTTAGTAGTAATCCCCATGAAGGTTAGTTAGGCCTCTGTTATTACAGCGCGCCTCTGTTCTGTCTCTGCCATTACTTAAGCTTCTCCTTGTGATGATTTCAGGACACAGATGTGTATTGTTTAGCCATCATGAAGATAGAAGACATTAGCATCATCGGACGTAAGTATCAATTTGGAAACTCAACCAAAAACTTAGAAATGCAAGATTTTTATCGGATTTCTTCGTTTTTACAATTTGCAGAGAACTTCATGACTGGCTATCGTGTTGTCTTTGATCGTGAGAAACTGATTCTGGGGTGGAAAGAATCTGATTGTGAGTTCCTTATCAACTTTTATTCCCTGTAGAGCCTAAGATCCTAAACTTCTTTCTAACCTGACTTCATTTTTCATGGCTAAAGGTTACACCGGTGAGACCTCGGCGCGGACGCTTCCATCGAACCGTTCCTCCTCCTCGGCTAGACCACCAACTTCTTCATTTGACCCGGAGGCGACAAACATACCATCTCAAAGACCAAGCACGTCGACTTCTTCTACCGCTTATTCTCTCTCTATCTCACTTTCATTATTCTTCTTCTCAATTTTGGCCATCCTTTAATTATTTTTACACGTATATAAATTTAGACATCTACTATACACGAATATGTATTCTTTAGAAGATAATGAATCACCAAAAAAATCTTACACTACAGCTGTAATTTTTTCTTTTCTATGTTGTATATTTGTCTAATTTACTTCAATATGTTGAAAAAGAACAGAGGACAAATCTCATTGAGACAAAAACTAGAGACTCAGGTTAAGACAGAGAACTAAGAGAAACAACAAAACCATGTTCTTGAGACCAAACAAAATGATTAAAGATGTACAAAGCTCGTTAAACTTTCTCTACGCATTTGATTTATAATTTCCTAAAAAAATTTCATTTTTATAAATTTTTTTAAATTTAACATCATATTTCTAAAATATCTCTACAATATCTTTCTATTTTTTTTTTACAAAACCGACTTCAAAATGTACATTAATTGTTGATTTTAAAAATATTATATATTAATAATAACTAACCAATTTTATCTTCTACACTAATAATAATATTCTGTAGAGATTATAATTGATTTTAAAATAGTAAAACATTTAATCAAAGACTTATATTTAGTATGTTAAAATTGTTGTTATATAAAAAATAAACAATATTATCTTTGTAACATCCACGAACAATTAAGTCGGTTTTGGGAGTGAGTGTTGATTGACACCAAAGGGGTGTGTCGATTGACACCATCAATTCCGGTTCGACCGGGTTGATTTAATGTGACGTTTTGGTTCCGTTTGGTTCAATTGGAAATTCCTAACCGAGATATTTAAGTGGAAATCGATCTGAGGGTTTGGGAAGAACCGCTTATTGTCGTTTCAGAGAGAAACAGAAAGAGAAAAGAAGTTCCGGAGAGAGTTCTTGTGCGTTTTTGTGAGTTTTGGTGTTTTCTTGGAGATCTGTTGTTGCGGAGTGAAGATCTTGTGCTGGAACGAATGAGAAGACTTCCAAGGTGTTGGATTCGTTGTTGTGGGTCAAAACTTCTTGCAAAAAGGTGAGTGCATGACCATGGCTGATCTAAGCCTGAGAATCTTTTGTTTTGCTTGTTTTATGGCTCATTGTGTTGTTTTCTTATGTTTGTAGTTGGTTGTTGGTTCCCTTGAGTTTCCATGACCTTTGGTTGAGTTTTGGACGTTTTGGGAAGCGGATCTACGACTTTTGGCTTTGAGCGGAATGTGTCTGCGCAGTCGGTCGTCACTAATGTGTTGACGATGCGGAGACTTTACGAGATCAGATCGAGGGTTTTCGAGTCGAGCAGAGGTATCCGTCGACACCAAGAGGTGGTGTCGGTCGACACCAAAGAGGAGTGTCGGTCGACACTGAGAGGCAGTGTTGGTCGCCACCAATCTTTTTCAGCAGTGGCTGATACTTGTTTTTCCTGGTTTGTTGTGTTTGATTGTTGCTTGTTTAACATTGAAATCTCAGTTGCTTGTGTGTATAGCCTAGTAGATGGGAGGATTGCCTCACTGAATGTTTATAAAATACTCATGCATCTCATATGTGTTGTGGTGCATTTAAAGGCAAAGTAGGATCGTGGGATCAAGGCTATGAAGAGTAGGATGTTCTATAACCTCATTTGTTTTCTCTATGTCGTTGTTAGGATGCTAGAGTGAAATTTAGAATTCTAGAACGGTTGTTAGGATGGCTGGTTCTTGACTTTTTTTTTATGTTTTGGATTGTTGATGGAAATGGTTGCAAGTTATTCTTTATTTCATTTATTGGTTTATTGGAATGATTAAATTGTTATCCACTGTTGATTGATATTGATTGGGGTAGGTTGCTAGTGAGTATGGGATCACTAGATATTAGGTTATTTTTTAAAAATGGGTCGGGTTATTTCAGTTTTACAAAATCGATTGATTATCAATGATTTTATTTAGATTTTTTTGGTTAAAAACTTTTGTTGAACACACTTCCTCTCCCTGTAATAAAGAGAAGTAACTGTCATATACTTTCACGATAGTATGTTATCTCTTCCTCTCCTTTTTTTTTTATATAATTGTTAATGCATATAAATAAAAATTTGATTATTGTGATTTTGCTACTAAATTTTGTGGAATATATGCATATATTAGTTTCAAATGGAAGATGATGATGATTACTTCACAAAGGTAATATTCTTTTAACAACTTTTTTTCTAAACTTTAACAAAAAAAAAAAAACTTTTTTTCTAAATTAAAAAGTTGAAAAACTAACATTAATTAAAATTTAACTTTGCAGATGAACAATAATAATGAAATAAAAATTTGTACACGTATTTTGTCAAGAAAGCAATGTCGATGAAGTTTTATTTAGTGTCTCCGAAATGTGTTTATGCTTATTGGAAGCTAGATTTAGCCATCGAGTAAGAACATCACCACTATCACAATAATGATAATAATCTTCATACATATTTTATCATTTTTCAAAATACTCTTTAATTATTTATATTTATGTTACCAATTCCAGTATTTGATTTCATGATGTCATATGTTTTTATCTATTTCATAAGCCATATATTCTCATGTATTGTTATTTAACATCCAAAAGTAATATTGTTTTGCTATAACTTTTAATCATACTTTTTAATTCAAATTACTAATCCGAATTAATGTTGTAAAATATAATAGGATTTGTATTTCCTTTAAAATTGATGTGTAATTAAATCATTGCACCTTATTATCTAAAAATTAAAAGAAATTGATCCTTATTACTTAAGTTTTATTATAAACATATTTTTACATCTATTAAGGCTTCGAATGGTAACGGCGGATTTAGTAGTGTGGGACAAAAAAAATTGATAGTATGGTACGGTTCAACTGCGGTATGTGTAGGATAAATGTATTTGCGGGACAAGTGCGGTTACTCCAAAATAAGCGGTACAAAATAATGTTTGATTGGTGAAAAATAATATGTGGTACGGATTTCATATTATTTTATTAATAACTAGTATAATTATATATTTTTCATTTTTGTATAATTATATATTTCCAATTTGTGGTGAGAAAAAATTGTAGTGCGAATACGTAATTTAATATATTAAGAACCAATTTTAATATATCATTTATGAACTTTAAAATATGAAACTTTATTTAAATTAAAATTTAACCATATATATGTTTATATATTTCTGATTCCAAAGTTATTGCAACTACAGATTCTAGAAATTATATTCTTACAGGTAAATGCTCAACACCAACGTAAACTTAAAAAGTTGATCATATTCTTCTATATATGGTAGAAATACCACACGAGTGGGCTTCTCCTCAGGAGAATAGATGGGGCGATTCATGTGAGATCCAATGTAAATCAAACTTTTAAATAAATTAACAAGTTAAATCAAAAGAAAGTACTACACAATAAAAAAAACTAGTATGGAGTATATTTCTTACAAATCCAGTTGTTATTATATTAAAAGTTTTTTAAAAAATCAATTTATTATTAGAAAAACTGGATTTAATAATGGTTATACATGCATACTACCAAAATAAAACAAACTAGGGGAGACTCTTGCTACAGCACATGATTATATATATTTGTTGGTTATTTTTTTTTGTAATTTGTATTTTTGTAATGTACTTTTTTATTTTGACTTATTTTCTTTGTTTATATAGTGTTTATTTGTATATTTGGGGTTATAAGGTAAATTGTAAATCCTAATAGAGTAAGTAGTTTGCAGAATGTAGCTTTTCACGGAAACAAACACATCGCAATATTAGATAGTAGTTTTGTAAGAGAATAGACACTCCGCAATATCGGATAGTAGTTTTGTAAGAGGATAGACACACCCCACTTCACATGGCTTAATTTATAGTTTGATAAAATTACTTGTTTTAACGGGTTTAACTCAAACTTTTTTTATATTTTAAAAATTTTAAGACTAAAAATATTAATATTACTTAAATATTTTATAGACTTTAAATATATTATAATATTTTAAATTTTCGACGGAGTTCAAATATATATATTTTTAAACACTTAAAACTTTTATTGATGATTAAAAGTAGTCATAGAACAAGATAGAGTTTAGAAATCTAGGAACATAATTGTAGTAAGTGGTAGGAGCATTTGACGAGCGAGGTGATTTTGCTAGAGTGTCTGCGCATTTGTTGTTGATCCTTGGGGTCCATCCGAACTTGACTATCTCGAACTTTTTTATCCAGAATTGGATATCTCGATTCCAATTGTGTGTTGCAAAGTTTAAAGTCTTCCCCTGAAAGATTGTTGTTGCTTCCTTATTGTCTCCTTCCATGTGAACTTTTGTGTAACCTTTCGTTGAAGCGTGTTGCAGTGCGTGAAGAGCTGCTTGGAGTTCACTTTCTAAGGGGGAATTGGTGCATTGTCCTTCAGATTGGCCCGAACCTTTATAAATACCATGTGCATCTCTAAACAGCCAACCAGATTGTGCTTTGGTTGTGGTGTTTAAAAAGGATCCGTCATAATTGCATTTTTTTCAGCCCTGATCAGGTTTTGACCATCTTGTTCTTGTTGAAGGTTGTGTAGTGGATGCTGAACTGATGGAGTGAAATTCCTGTGCCACAGCCATGGCATCTAGCCATTCTTTCGCATCTCTCTGAGCTTGTCGGAGACATGTGTTCCATGGTATGTGTCTTTGTTGGTATAGCAAAATATTCATGCATTTCAAATATTTTTAATAATTTAAACATTCTATAAAAAATTTAAATATTTATAATATCTTAAACTTTTTAAAAAAAAACGTAAATATATTATAATATGTTTACTTTTTAAAAGCTTAAATATTCTCAAATATAGAACCAACTTAAACTGTTAGATTTGTATACCTGATAAATCAAGTTTCCAGCTCATTTGTAATCAAAACATTTTAGTCATATATTTATAGTGATTATGAACCATATTCCAAAATATTTAGTCGATGTGGGATATACAGTACACATTTTCTGTCAATTAGTTTACAACTTTACATATATATAATTTCTCGTTTTTAATTCTTTCCATCTATACTACTCATAATTAATTACTATAATTTCGTTAAGGAAATACAGAAAAATCTAAACTAAATGATGATTTGTTTTTATTTTATTGTATTAAGTTGATTTGTTGTTTCTGTAAATATCTCACAAATAAAAACAAATCAGATAAGTTTACATATATATACAATTTCATATTTAATCTATTGATTATTTTAGAAGCAACAAAGTCACAATAGATAAGTATTAAAGATTTCTTATTATTATTAATATTCGTAATAATTATAGAGATTAAGTATGGTAGTAATTAATATTTGATATTACTGAAGCCATTAAATACCCGGATACCAGTTTCCTTATTTATAGGGATTATACCTCTGTTTGGCGACGGAAATAATTATTCTTGAATCAAACCAAATACACGATCCGAATAGTGTAAATCCGGGTTACAAAAAGACCCGCGTGTTTTGAAGTCTACTATTGTCGGGTCATACAAGATCTACGTGTCAACCGGTTGTGAATATGTTGTCGCCCAAAGGGTATAAACGTCATTTAAAGAAATATAAACTATAGGTTAATTTAATTTAAATAAGCGATTCTCTGATCATTTTTAATGAAAAACGCACCAAATAGAAGTCATGGTCCAATTTGAGTATAGTGAATACTCTTACTTTAATAGTATAGATAAGATGAAAAAGATCAGAAAAAATAATTTTAAAATATGCATTCTAAAAATTACTTGAAAGAGAGAAAAAGGTACCTAGAACTTTTATTTATTAAAATATGTGTTAGTTAAGTTTCTTTTGTTCAACATAAATTAAATATTATGCTGTTTGTATGTGCGTTATTTGTCAATAACGCTGGATAAGAGGTAGTTAGAGAAATAAGTGCGGCCCATGAGTTAATATTCAACCAAAAAACTGCACCTTATTTTTTTTTTACAAAAAATGCAAATTACCAATATCTTTGCGATTGGTGTATAAAGTAACTTTCTAAAAAAAGTTTTTTGAAATCCACACTAATATTGTCTCCATTCAAGGTCTAAGTATTTATATGTGGGATTACATAAACTTACAAAATAAAGTTATTTTTATATTTTAAAACGAAACACATCTTTATAAATAATCTCAAATAAGAAAGAAATTTACCATTCAAATAACTGCTTTAAAAAACATACAAAAGATAATGTCGATTATACTCTACACTATAAGGCTTCTTCAACAAGCCTAAAAATATTTTGTCAAAATTAATCCCATTATTTAGTTTTCTAAACGACTTACTGAATATTATTTCAATATTAGATAATCATTTATAGATGCGTAAAAAAAAGTTAATATTTTATAGAAAAAACGTTTGATGCTGAAATCTTTGATTTGTTAAAGATTTTCGAAAAATTTTAAAAAATTTAAAAATTTTAAATATTAGAAAACTTCATGAAAGAAAATTTAAATGCTTGCGGGTGTGATAGAGCGGGTTTAAGTTTACATTTTTTTACGTGTTGTCTACAAAATATTTTAGTCTGAAATACAATGAGTTAAACGAAAGATGTTATGCCATCATCATTTTATTATTTTGAATTTTAAATAATCTTAAATAGTCAAAATATAGTTATACAATCTTAAAATTAACAATCAAAATACAATTATACAATCTTAAACACTAAACAAAACAAAAAAATTGATAAATATATCTTAGAATTTAAAATTTTTAGTTAAAAAATTGTCCCGCGGTACACCGCGGGTTAAAATCTAGTATCTTTAATTATTGAAGTACTTACAGAAAATTTCATATATTGTTCAAAGCATATCTTTCATATAATCTTTATTTCTTTTGTAAAACTTTTAGCTTTTATAACCATTTATCTTTTTCATATTTATGCTTTATTATACATATAATAATTAGTATATGCCATTAAAATTTATTTATAACACTTTTTATTTGTAATCAATAACTTAATCAATTAAAAAGATATTTTTTCTCCATATTATCCATTTAAAAACCAAATTAATAGTGTCATATGTGAATTGTATTCTCCATATTATATTGGTATAAATAAGTATGGAAAGTCTGGAATAAAACTATTCAAAACATAGAAAATATAAATAATTTAGTTATTCATTTACTTTTGACCAATGAAGTGAAGATATTAACTGTGGTAAATTAATGTGAATGAATTAAAACATCAATAATAATTTAAAGGTAAAAGATGATCCATGTCAAGTAGTAGAAGTGCCAAATATCAAAAAGTTATAGAGTAAACCCCCTCATATTATCTAAGATTTTTTTTTTTCCAAGAACTATCTATACTAGTATTTTTGCAGCATTTTTCACAAATAAATTCTCATTTTGGAAATAGTTACCATTGAATGTTAATACATTTAATATTAGTGTGAATAATTTAAAACATTAGTAATAACTTAAGGGAAAAGATGATACATGTCAAGTAGTTAGTAGTACAAAGTGCTAAAGTTATAGAGTAAACCCTCTCATATTAAGAGAATTTAGATCATCAAAGTACAAAGTGCCAAGTTATAGAGCAAAAACACATTTTTAACCATCAAAGTGTCGCTAGATATAATTTTAAAAGAATTTTACTAACATTATAAACTACCAGAATGATTTCACCAACATTTTAAACCTTTAAACTAACTCACTATGAAAAATGATGGAACAGTAATGGGTCTGATTGGTAATGTAGCCAAAGCTGTACAGAAAAGGTGTAAGCTGTTACGGAATAGCGCAAAGAAAGAGTTGTACGTGAAAGCTATACAAAAAAGCTGAGAGTAAAGTTTTTAATAAAGTTTTTGGTAAAGTTTTTGTGATTGGTAAAAATTCAAAGATGTACCATTTGTAATACTTTGTGTGTGTTTACCAATCAGTACCAATGTGTTGAGAAGTCTTTGTGATCTGTCGGATCTGGTTGTTATATATATCAAGAACTATACATTCACAGTTGTAGTTTTTTTTGCAGTTTTTCAGAGAAAGTAAGTTAGTTGTTCCTTTTTCCTTGAGCCTCCTTCTCAATACAAATCATTTCTTTGCTTTAGCTCATTCATTCATGCTCCCTCTAATGCAAAATGGTGCAGCGTAAGGGATAGATTTTGTAGTTCAATCAAGGAAACAAGGTTTTTCGTGAGACCTACTTCGTTCAATCAAGAGATTAGGAAGAATCTCTTGAGACCGACTTCTTATTTTGATGACATAATCAAATCAACACAAGGAAAAGAAGAGATACTCTTTGTTTTAAAATTTATCAAAAGCTGCGTACAAAGAACAGAAGCTAAACGCTTAAATAGACAAAGGGCAAAGCCGCTAGCCCTAGATAAGATCTAAACATTGTAAACTTACCCTAACAAATTAATGGAAATAACTAACAAAAGGAAAAGTTTTACACCGACATAAAGAAAACGTGAAGAGGAAGATTCTAAGATGCTGCATCAGGTCCCTCATGGTGAGAAAGATTCAACCCCGAATTTGGAACTGGATCAGGAGGAACGTAGCGAGACAAGTATTTCACATTGAAGACATTAGATGTGTTCATACCAGCGGGAAGACGGAGCCTATACGCATTGTCGTTGATACATTCAAGAACTTCAAAGTGGTCCAAGCTTCTTTGCTTTGAGTTTCTTATATGTACGCGATGGCATATGATCCTTTGTTAGAACAGCCCAAACCATATCACCAACTTCAAAAATTAGACAACAACGATGTAAATCCGCATCAGCTTTGTACTTCTAGGTAGAGGCTTCCAAATTGGTTTTAGTGAGATCATGAATGTTAGAAATTTCAGTAACAAAGTCAGCAGCGACACTATGAATGCGAGTTTGATCATGAAGAGTAGAAAGATCAGCCGGATCACTATGAATGCACAAATTCAGCTTGAGGGAGCTTAGAATCCCACTTCTTAATGGAATCACCAACCAGAGCTCTCAAGAGACAAGTGACTGGTTAAGAACTTTTGTTTGGCCGTCAGATTGTGGATGGTAAGCAGAATTCATGTCAAGACTTGTACCTAGAAGATTCCACAATGATCTCCAAAAATGACTCAGAAAACGTGAATCACGTTCAGAAACAATTAATGAAGGAAGACCATGTAAACGGTATATCTCTCGAAAGAAGAGTGTAGCAACCTAAACTACATTCGTTGTACACTTGCAGGGTATGAAATGAACCATTTAAGAAAAACAATCAACTACAACAAAATCACTGTTCGCTATCGTTTTCCCATCTCTCAGCTTGATGATCTTCTTGATCAGATTGGAACAACTACAATATTTTCTAAAATGGATTCAAAGAGTGGATACCACTAAATTCGTATTGGACTAGGTGATGAGTGGAAGACAGCCTTTATAACTCTTGAAAGACTTTTTGAATGGCTGGTTATGCCATTAGGTTTGTCTAATGCGCCGAGTACATTCATGCGCGTAATGAACCAAACTCTCCGTCTTTTTATCTGTAAATTTATGGTTGTTTACTTTGATGACATTTTAATTTTCAGTTTGACATTGGCTGATCATCTATAACATTTACAAGAGGTTCTCTTTGTGTTACATCGTGATAAGTTGTTTGCAACTTTAAAGAAGTGTGAGCCTTCGTATCCAGTTCTCGTCTTTGCATTCCAGATTGTATCCTTCGTATCCAGCTTATTGCATAACTTCAAAACTTCAGTCGTGACTTCTTCATATTTTTGGCCAGGCTTGCGGCGTGATGTTGAACGTTTGGTTGAGCGGTGTATTGTGTGTCAAAGTTCTAAGCTAATGCAAGTATTTATATGTCATTGCCTGTTCCAACTCAGCCTTGCATAGATATAAGCATGGATTTTGTAATGGGTCTTCCGCAAACCCAACATTGCTTTGACTCCATTTTGTTTATTTCTCTCCTATCAACACACATCCGCCAAGATCCATCCTTCTTAGAGATAAGCAAAGCTGGTACCGCACACGGACTCAAGCTTTCTCGCAGAAAACCTTTAGCAACCAAAGCCTCTAATTGCTTTCGCATCTCTTCATGCTCACTAGGACTCATCCGATAATGAGATCGATTAGGAATGGCCGCGCCCGGAACCATTGTATGTCACGAAGAGGTAGTAAACCCGGAGGTAAGTCTTCATGAAAAAACATCAGCAAACTGGTCAAGGACTGAGCGAAACACAGGCTGTATATACATGGACTGTAAAGACGACACTGGTTTAGTAAGAAAAAATATAACTAAACCTTTATCACGCATTGCAGCTTCGAAAGGTGAACGTTGCAGCAGAAGAACATGATTTTGTGGTAATGCTGGCAACAACGGTGGAGCTGGCTTCAACGCAAAAGAACAGTTATTAAACTGAAAGGTATACATGTTGAGAAAACCATCATGTTGAATGCGACGATCAGACTCCCAAGGACGACCAAGTAAAAGATGACAAGCATCCATAGGTATTGTACATGAATGAGTCTAGAAGATTTTTGGCATTGATCAAATTGAGGAGTCCCAGTGATGAAGGCTTAATGGAGGACGTTTGATGTGATCATGGATAGAGCTAAGGGGGAGGAGCTTGTAGCTGAGCTTGAACCTGAGAACGTGTAGCTGAGCTTGAACTCGGGGAGCTTGTAGCTGAAGAACCATTGCTTGTACTAGAAGGACCAATGACTCGATCAAAGGCTATGAAGCTAAGGAATGCACTTAATGGGCTAATTCAAGAGCTTATGGCCAAAGAGAGCATGAATAATATATTAGGAATGATTTTTATCAAGTGCAGCCTACTTTGAGCCTAATTCAAGTTCAAGAAAGCCCAAAATAATTACTTTATTTGTGGTCAAAGAGGTGTGATGACAATGGAGTTCGAGATTCACTTTGGAGGAAGGGAGAACACCAAGAGTTTAATCCTCATTCAACTTTCTATCTTTATTGTTTAAGTCTTCAGGAATAACTAATATCTAGCTTCATTTTCAAATTTTCTTTTCCCTTATAGACTCATATTAGAGGAATGAAATAAACAATCAAATTTTGCAATTAAGGTCCTAGTAATAAAAAAAAAAGTTTTGAAAATACCCGAAATATCCTAGTAATAAAAAAAAGTCAATACTTTCGGGTATTGTCATCCCAGAAATCCCCTATATATTAAAAGAGAAACATTTTTGAAGAAAAGCTGATGTGTCGTCGCCATAGAGCTCTGTGACCAATTTATTACTTGCCCTTAATATTCTATAATATTACATAAAACTGCGATTGCTATTCAATTTATTTATATACACAATATTTTGTTCCTATAAATTCTAAAAATAGTCAATATTATTCAAATATTAATAAATATTATCCCCTACATGTTTTCGAAATTATTTTCAAAACCTATGTATTATAATATAATAAAAAATTATAACATGAGATGTAAAAAATATATATTTAAATCATATTTTAAAAATATAAATAATATTATTTCTTATTGTTTAAAATATTTTGACCAAAAAAACTGAAATTGGTTTTGAATAATATATATTGGAAAATTTTAAAAAAAAAAATTGACGGCATCTTAAATTTATTTTAACTTATGCAAATCCTAATTTTCAGTTTTCCATATAGAAAATTTCTGATATATAAAACTAACGTATATTAAAGATTCCTTAATTTCAAAATTAACATATTAAAAATTAGGATTTCTTATATATATTTTAATATTATTTCTTAAAAATTTCGAGGGACGGATTATTATAGATAAAAAAAAAATATTATACCCCTCATGGAGTATGGCTACAGGGACGGGTTTGACCCACTTAAGAATTTACAAGTTTTATACAATTCTTATTAATCACTAATTCGGTAAACGTTAGATTCGGATATGTTGTTTTGTTAATCTTAATTTTATGCTGAAACCTTTATTATTTCAAAAATCACAAACTGAATGAAACCAAACTAAAATAAGTTTGAACTGATAAATTATTTAACAAATAATTATATCTATAAATGTAACTCTATGTGTACATAATATATTACAAACCTTATAGTAAATATAGTTTTTGAAATCAATCACGCACGTATGTGCGGGTCCGTACCTAGTACTCCTTATTTGCAATTAAGGTTCAAGTCGTATTTTACAATATAAGACTTTTAGGTCAATGTTTAGATCAAGGCTTTATTTTTGTAAAACTTTTGAGAGATTTTTATAGAGCTTTTGAGAGAGAAAAATCAAGACTCCTTCAAAGAGATTCAGAACTCTTTTACTTCTTCTGATTTCTTGGGATTCATATTCTTGGGATTCATATTCTTATGTGTTCTTCATCTTTGGTTGTTCTTCATATTAATTCTTGAATGATCATCTAGAATTAATAACCTAGGAAAATAAATTGATACGAGAATATAATTGATTTCCTGACCAAAACCTTTGATGAGCAAAATAATGTTTACAAAGAGATTTAATTATGTAATTTTGTGAACAAACTAAACTTGTTTTCAAAGATGGTTTTTAACTTAGATTTTGCAAAGAGATTTGAATTTTTAGTTTTAAATTTAGATAATATTTGCATTGAGAACTGATTTATTTTAAAATTGAGTTTAGAGTTCAAGAACGGTTTTTAATTGAGTTAATCTTGTTTGATTGATTGATTTGATATTTCATAATTTCATGAGATCATTCTCTAGACCTAGCTTTTATTCAATCTGAATTTTTCAAAACTTTTATTCTGCTTTTGCAATGCTATTTAAATTACAATTTTTGTTTAGAATAATTGAATTATTATTTAATTTATTTTGTGACTTTAGAATTTAGATAGAATCACTAAATATTACAGTGATCTTTTAATTTAAAAGAATAGATCTAGAGTAAATTTGAGCATCAGGACACATGGTATTTACTATTCCCTCGGTGATGTGCTATATTTCCCTCTCGGCCTGGCTTGGGTGGATCCACCTCACAGCAACGTAACTTTTCACTACTTCATCCTTTATAATTTGTTTTATATATAAAAAAGCTTTATTTTATATTTAACCTTTTATAAATTAATAAAGTCTGAAGCAAAGCAGTGTGAAACAGGGGGAACCAAAGAAGCAACTAGAGGAAAAGGCTAAAGAAATACACTTACACTCAACGATCAATCAAACCAAAGGCCTAGGCAATAGCAATTGTCTTCGGCAACATCACACAGCAAAGTGAATGCACTCTGATGATGTTGACTCCAGCTGTAGAGGGTCAAGTCCAAGATCGAACTGCACAACAACTTTGATCATGACACTTGTCGTTAGATGCTAGAGTGAAAGAAATAATTAGTCGGAAGTCTTGTTTATTTACATTTTAGCTCGAAACTTATGAACTAGATAAATTTCTATTAATCCAATATATGCCTATCTTTTTAAGAGTTAAGACACAAGTGTTTCAAACTGATTCTTTAAAAAATGCACATGTTCCTACAGAAACTTACATGGAAACAAGTGAAATTGCGTGTCCACGACCGTTAAATCCTCATCCTCCTCTAGAGACATCAGCTTCTTCGTTTCACCCAGAAACCACAAACATATACCACATCTCAAAGACCATACACATCTACTTCCTCACTTTCATTCTTCATTATTTCTTCTACTGCTTCTTATTAAGAAGGAAAACTCAGAGAGCTCTAACATGGACCATGTGGACAGGAAACATGCTTGGAACATGTCCTCTAATGGTGATTCCGTGATCAAACCAGCCTTGGAAGCTTTATCATGGCCAACACTTTCTGAGACGAACAAAGCTTGTTCGAACAAGTCTTCATCTGATTCATTAATAAGTATGAGTGATACATCATTAACTTATCTTCGTCAGGTTTGGATATTATTGGTATTACCTCAATTTATTTTGTGATGATTTTGTTTGATTACTAAAACTTTTTGCTCATATATCTGATTATTATTGTAATTCATGAATTATTTATTTCTTGACGTCAGTAATGAAACTTTTCTGGTTACAAATATTCAAATTTTCCTGAATTTTAAATGTTGAAATTACATTAACATTAGTACCCATATACTTTCTTAACTTGTATCACTTAATTTGTAATAATCTTAAACATTAATTAAAGAAAATTATTATATACTTATGTTTTTGTATTACAAATGTAGCTATGTGTTTATTTCAGAATATTTTAGCTACTAAGTTGTTAAACAGCACTGATGAATTGTTAAGTAGACAAATCAACACTTCTGTGTCTGCAAATAGTGTTGTTGTACAACCCTCAGGACAAAGTTCATCTGGCCTTCCCAAATGTCCTTTGTCGTACCTCTTTCCCAGAGGAAAAAACCAAACGAATGAGATTGCCTCACAATCTCATGGTGGTACTCAAAACCAACATCAATGGAACTCATACAAGAACCAAAATGGTAATCACCATCATCACCAAAGACATGGAGGCATGTGCAGTCACGGACATTGGAATCAATACTCTAATGGGAGAGACGGGATTACACAAGCACCAAGAGGTATACCGGAATTTGTAATACATGCACCAACAACACCTATGGCGCCAGTCTTAGCGTATATGATGCCAGCACATCAGCCTTTTTATCAATTTGGCGGTCCCATGAGTATCTATGGTGAGTTAATTCAAATTAAGAGTGTGAATTATGTTTCGTAGTTTAAAAAAAAAAACTCTAACACATATGTTTCATTTTAGATCTGACCCCATTACAAATGAACAATCCTTCTTCTTCTCGTATACCACAAACTTCTTTGGAAACCAGAATACGGAAGCAGGTTCATTATTATTTTAGGTAATATTTATTTTTTACTTATAACATTTTCTCTAAAAGAGAAAACATTTCTCGATTATAATAAATGTATTTCAAAACTTTGGTTTTTAGGTTTTGTCTTTGTTTTTGTTTTTGCTTTTGTAACAGTGAAGAGAATTTATTGACCGATAATTTCATGCGCATGCACATGAATAATGATGGTTTTGTTCATATACAATTTATTGCTGGTTTCAATAAGGTAAAATTTTATTTAGTTATTTGTTCTTCAATGATTGTTTTATTTATTTATTTTTCATATAACCTTGATTGCTCTTTTTTCAGCTCAAAGCGTTGACAAGTAATATCCAACTTATAATGGACGCTTTACAAGATTCACACATTGAACTGAAGGTATCTATATATACATTTTCCAAGTACAATTATGAAATAAATCATGTAGTTGGTAGTTATTTACAAACAATGCCACTGGATCAATTACAAACGGGTTGGTAAAAATAAGGATCCGCAAACCCTTTTTCCAAATAATTATAAACCTAGATGCTCGATGATATGCTCAAATTTAACCCTGAGCTACTCTCTCAAATTAAGAGATCAATTGTAGTACTTAGGGATCGAATCCACAAGAACTCTAGATTCACACAATAGACTTATTACTCTTTTAATTATGCTAAATCAAAATATTAAATTTAAATAGCAATGCAAAAACAGAAAATAAAGGAGTTGTAAATCAATAGGAATAAACGCTAGGCTTAGGGAAATTCTCAGGAAATCATGGAAAATCAGATCAATTAATTAAATAAGCAGGATTCAACAATTAAGCACCGTTCTTGAACTCTAAACACAATTATAAAATAAATCAGTTCTCACTGCAAATATTATCTAAATTTAAAACCAGAAAATCCAAATCTCTTTGCAAAATTCTAGGTAATAAATCAGCTTTAAAAACAAGTTTAGATTGTTCACAAAATTATTAAATCAAATCTCTTTGCAAGAAATAATTTTGCTCACCAAAGGTTTTATCAGGAAAATCAATTATATTCTCATATCAATTAATAATCCTAAGATCTAAATCCAGATGACTAATCAAAGATCTAGCATTGAGAACAACCTATGATGAAGAACAAGAAAGATAATGAATCCTAAATAATAACAGATCTAATAATCCATGAAATCCCTAATGAGAAACCCTAAACCTAACAAGCAGATCTACTCAGACATAATCAATGAAACACAAAACATCTTCTGAATAAATTGCATTAAGAAAGAGATTAAAGAAGAAGTAAAGGAGTTCTGAATCTTCTCTGAAGGAGTCTTGATTCTTCTCTCCAAAAGCTCTCAAAAATCTCACAGGGTTTTGCTCTCAAAAGTTGCAGGGAAAAATAAAGCTTAGGTCTAAACAATGACCATAAAAATCCTATTTATACTCCTAAACACGTCCAGGGACCAATGATGCAAATATGGAAAACTTTAGGGCAGATTTGTAAATCTTCAAAACTTGTGAGAAAACTTCCAATTTCGTATTTGGCCTAGCATCGATCGATGCTATCAATGTGTCGATCGATGCACTCTCTCAATTTCGTCTCCCAACTTTGTAACTCAGCCTCAATGCTTGATTAAGCTCCAAATCCTCCAATTTAGCTCCATTATGCTTCCATCCATGTTAAATCCTATAAAGACTCAAAAAACTCTAAAAACACCAAAAAGACTCTATAATTAAGACTTATATCATGACTCGACTCACAATTCTATGGATCAAGCGGAGGAGGCGGCAGTGAAGAATTTCTTTATCGTGTTTTTATTGGATTAAGATCAACTCCAGTGATGAAACCAATCGGTAAATTTGATTACATCTGCTAGGATTTTTTGTTTTCTTTGATTCGAAATAATCGATATGATTATGGGTTTGTTTTGTTTCTCAACTGCAGCTGTTTGATCCGGTGGCTGATAGGTTTTTACGGCGTTTCTAGATCTGGTATGGCTTTGTGATTCTGACATTTGAAATTATTCAATTTCTTATTAGAATCTGTGACTAACTTTATCATTTTGTTTTGGTACAGTTGGCTTGGACAGAGGAAGAACCACGAGACTAGCTTTCATTTCTTAATTGGATCTCCCTGGTAAACTCATCTTAAATCCTTGAACTAATAATCCTTTTGTTATCAATTTTCTAGATTTGATGTAAATACTGATTTGTGTAGAGGTTGAATCTGAAATTGTATATTTTCTGTTTATATTCTAGGAAAATCCGTTAATCTCAGAATTGTGTATTTCTGCTTTTGTTCTAGGACTTGAACGGACAGGTTCAATTATATATTGGTGGTATTCTTATGTTACACCAAGTAAATGGAATAATGTTGTATAAAGTACTATTCTTTCTACACAATGTTACTGATGCTTCTTGTGTTTCATTTGTACCATGATCGCAAGACTGCTTAAAAACGGAGGATGTGTGGGAGAATATATTGGTGATGTATTTTTTTTTTAGCTCGGTTTCTGGACCATTTTTCTCTATTGTTAAACCGGTAAACTTTATCTGAAAATGATTTCTTTAGAGACTTGCAAAGCCACAAACTTAGTCTTCATTGTTGTATGTTCTGTTTGCTGTGTAGTGTGGCTTAACAAGGATTATGATGAGTAACCATTGTTTGTTTCTTTGTTAGGCTTGCAAGCATGACAGATACAAAACATGTGTAGAAAGTCTCCAACCAAACCATTTAGCTGCTGAAGAATTTGTTCTCAAACCATTTAGCTGCTGAAGAATTTGTTAATTCCTCAAGTTCAGAGTCTTCTTGAAAAGGTAACCATTAAACTACCAAAAAGAAAAGAAAAAAAGAATAAGAATGTTCATATATTTGAAAACTAAAGGCTGAAGAATTTATTAACTGAAGTCTGAATTTTGTTCTTACCCCGATTTGTAACTAAGTGAGCCCACATCATTTTTTCCATTTACCTTATGCATTAGAGAACTCAAGGCTATGTATGGGCTTTGTTGCTAATAGATGTTTTCCCTTATCAGTTGGCCACACCACACCCAACAATACGATGCTTGCCCACAAGAAAAGTCACGGCGTAGCAGCTATGGCCAGCTGTGGCTAGAACTTGAACAGAGAGGTAGCCGTATAGCTCATTGATATCATGGACAACAACAAGATGGCTGCTCCCGTGTCGGATCTGTGGACGGCGGGAGACCATAGTCTCCAAGAATGAGTGGCCACATTTTGTGGACCGCAGAAGGTGTTACTGCCAAAAAGACCAACAAATTACCTCTTCTTTACTTAGAAGGAAAGGCGAGTTGCTTGGTGACCGCAGAAGGTGATACTCCTTTGGAGTTTACTCCTAATTTACATATGACTGATATTTTCTCATCCTCATTTGTTCATATACGAGTAGGATGAAGCAATGTTGTCCTATTCAGCTTGGTTAATTATGTTTTCTTTATCCTACAGTGGAAACCAAATGAATAAAAAATCTATTACCTTCAGTGCAATATTGACTTCATTTAGGCTTTGATTACACAAACAAACACACAAAAAAACTATAACGAAAAATACTAAATTCCCATTAATTTATATTTTTACATATATTGACTTTAGTTTATATTGTTATTTTGTTAACCCCATTAATATTATAAGATTATACAAGTTAAATTAAGTTGATTCCGTTATAATTAAGTAATAAATATTTCACAGTATATCACGTGCTAACTTAAATTTACTTGCACAAACTAATCACTGAAAATTTTTTACCTTATTGCAAATGATTCATTACAAAATATTTATTTATGTGTTTTCTATCATATAATTTGTTCTAAAATTAACAACCCAATAAATATTTATAACTATATAATTTGAATTTTAATAAGCAACCACAGATTAACAAACAAATATAACATAAATTTAAAATTTAAAAATTATAAAAATATAGTCCCGCGGTGTACCGCGGGTTAAAATCTAGTTTAATTTACATTGAAACAAGTTATCATCACTTTGATTTGTGTTTATTTATAGGGTTATGAAATACGAAGTCGACATATGTGGAAAAAATACGTAATGCCGCTTCATTTGCGGGTTCCTTTTGTTCCAATCCTAGAAGATGAAATGGCTGGCAAAGTCCAAAACCTATCACTCAAGCAGAAATTATATGAAATCGGATCAAGTTCGAGCAATCCAAAAGGTGATAAGTGATAACTACTGATCATTATAAAACTGGAACGAAAACAAAAATCAGAGAATCAAAGTTTATCGATTCTAGATTACAGGGTTTCTCAGTTAATTTTTGTGGATTAATATAGGTGGTATAATGTAACTCTTACGTTATACTCATTTGAATGATTATATGTGCAGGTTTTAATTTTTAATTTTATTGTTTCTTACTCTATCAGTTAAGACGCTGAAAATCTGATTGATTATCCCACAATCATTACCTAAACAATATAGAAAATAAATTGAAATTAATTTCATAATTAGAGATTAAACATAAAACTTAAACAATTTATACAGAATATAGAAATTCAACAAAGAAAAACATAAGACTAAAAAATTTGAATCTTTTCTCATTCTGATACAATCAAAAACGTTTTCTCTAATTTTTTGCATATTGATGGTGATGAAGTCTAGTTTTTTCGTACATTAATTATAATTTGTTGTTTAAGTTTTCGTATATTATAATGTTAGTCATAAGTTTCAACAACTATATATTATCATTCATTCATTCGGCATACTCAAACACAAACTACATGAAAACACTATGTTTTATCGGTATCAAATTATTATAATGTTCTCTTTTGCGTTAAAAAGTTTAAAATATTATATTACTACATCATAAGATCAACTTTGGTATATTCTAGCTCAGTTTGATTGACAACTTGCAAACTATTTAACATTTTATATTTGTTTAAGTATTTTGAAACACAATCGAATCGAATAGTATAAGTTGAGATCATGATCACCCCATCCGTACAAGTCAACGTCCGTACACTCTCACCGGGCCAACCTTACCATCTCGTGTAAAGAAGCCCACTAGAAGCTTTACATGTCTTGGTGAGACATCATGTCTCTAGATCCTTCTCATTCCCGACCGTTGGAGGTTTAGTGCAAGTGGGAGATATTTTTACACCCAAAGTCACATGTTTAAGTAAGAGAGAAGGATGTCACTTTCACACATGAAAACCGTGTAAAGATTCCTTAGGAATATGCTGTGTAATTAGTCTATAAGTAGAATGTAACTAGGATCCTTTAATGGTAAGAAGCTAATTCTTCTTCTTCTCTTTGTTCGATTCTCTCTCTCTCACAATCAAAATCTCTTCCGATTATACTAAAATCTCACTTGTTCTCCATCCTAAACTTCTACTCTAAAACTTACATGGTATCAGAGCCACTCTATTCCTAGTTACACCCTTGTACTCATCACAAACTTCCGCTCATACATCTCTCTTTGTTTCTTTGTAAACTCAAAACTCGACTTTCTTTATCCGGCGGGTAATACTATTGACCAACGGACAAAACTCCATGGAAGGCACCAAGACCTTGATTGTTCCAGTTACTCTCAAAGGAGAGAACTATCTGTTGTGGGCAAGAACCACAAAGACGGCTCTATGCGGCCGAGGGCTATGGACCCATATCACCACAAAGGAGGCTCCCAAGGAAGAGCCTACCAAGGACGGCAAAGAAGCGGTCACAAGCGGCGAAGATAAGTGGTTCCAAGAGGACCAAAGTGTGCTCGCCATTATCCAAAACTCACTTGATGCTCCCATACTCGAAGCCTACTCCTATTGTGAAACGGTTAAAGATTTGTGGGATACCTTACAAAATGTATTTGGTAATACAACCAACTTAAACCGGGTCTTTGAGATCAAGAGAGCCATCAACAACCTCAGCCAAGAAGACATGGAGTTCACCAAACACTTTGGGAAGTTCCGATCTCTTTGGGCCGAGCTCGAGATGATCTCATCAAACACATCTTGAGGTCAGAGAAACTTCCAAGCTTGGAAGATGTGTGCAGCCAGATTCAAAAGGAGCATGGCTCCATAGGGCTATTTGGTAGTAAGGGGGAGCTTGCAACCGCCAACAAGGCTGATGTAGCAACCGCCAACAAGGGGTACTATCGAGGCAATGACAAAAACCCTCCAGTGTGCAACCATTTCAAGAAGCCAGGCCACTTCAAGAATGAGTGTTGGATTCTACATCCACATCTCCGAGTCAACCGGCCGATGAACTACCGTGGAGCACCAAGAGCACATCATGCGGCTGTGGAGTCATCAAGTGCCGAACCAACCCAGCCAGTCTCGGAGGTCAACGGAGCTGCACTGGCTGCTAACATTGATCTCGTGAGGAAGTTAGACCTCGATGCCCTCATCAAAGCACTCAAGGAAGCTTCCGGTAACTCCTTCCTTGCTTTAAAACCAAACAAACCTCTTATAGTAGATTCTGGTGCATCGCACCACATGATTAGTGATGCTAAATTAATTAGTGACATTAAACCGGCCATAGGGAACGTGATTATTGCTAATGGTGAACAAATACCGGTTAAAGGAATTGGGAATTTGAAATTATTTGATAAGGAGTCTAAAGCCTTTTACATGCCAAGCTTCACTTCTAATCTATTATCAGTTAAAAGGGCCACAACCGATTTAAATTGCTATGCTATCTTCGGTCCTAATGAGGTTTATTTTCAGGATATTGAGACAAGTCAAGTGCTTGGTCAAGGATCTACTCAAGATGATCTCTACTTGCTTAAGGATTTAAACTTATCTACTTCAAAGTCTTCTTGCTTTAGTTCAATTTCCAATATTGTGAACAATGTTATTTGGCATGCTAGACTAGGACATCCTCACTCTAGAGCTCTTGAGCTTATGCTTCCAAATATTTTTTTTAAAAATGATGAGTGTGAGGCTTGTATTCTTGGTAAGCATTGCAAAACTGTTTTTCCTAAGTCTTTAACTATTTATGATAATTGCTTTGATCTAATTCACTCTGATGTTTGGACCTCTCCATGTTTATCTAGAGAAAATCAAAAGTATTTTGTGACTTTTATTGATGAAAAATCAAAGTATACTTGGATAACCTTACTTCCTACAAAAGATAGGGTCCTTGAGGCTTTTATTAATTTTCAAAATTATGTGACTAACCATTATAATGCCAAGATTAAAATTTTGAGATCAGATAATGGTGGAGAATATACAAGCCATGTCTTCAAACAACATCTCAACAAACATGGGATAATTCATCAAACCAGCTGTCCCTATACTCCACAACAAAATGGTGTAGCCGACAGGAAGAACAGGCATCTCATGGAGGTTGCTAGGTCTATGATGTTCCATACACACGCCCCAAAATGTTTTTGGAGTGATGCGGTTCTAGCTGCGTGCTATCTCATTAACCGGACACCTACGAAGATTCTACGAGATGCTTCCCCATTTGAGGTATTAAACAAAGAGAAGCCTACCTTTGATCATCTTAGAGTATTTGGCTGTGTGTGTTTTCTGTTGAAACCAGGAGAATTAAGGGATAAGCTAGACGCCAAGAGCACCAAAGCTATGTTTATCGGCTATTCCACAACGCAAAAGGGGTATAAGTGTTATGAACCCGAGACAAAGAGGGTGCTTGTCTCTCGAGATGTCAAATTTGTAGAGACACACGGGTTTTATGACAAGGAGAACTGGGATGAACTTCGCAACCTCTCAGCATCACCATCCGATCGAACACGCAACCTCCAAGTAATACTTGAGCGGCTAGGCATTGAAAACGATCGGGCCATCCCTGAGCCAACTGGACCCACATTGCCTGAGCAGTTGTCGGAGCCGGCTATTGAGACTAATGATGCGCCTGAGCTTCCCGAAGACTCAACTGAGCTGGCCGAGGATTCAGCCGAACTGCCCAATGACACCGTTACCGAGCCGCCTGAGGTAACGACAGAGCAACTTGAGGAAATCATCACGCCAGGACGAGCTCACTCTGAAACTGGACCTCTAGTCCCTCTTAGACGCAGCCAACATATCAAGTATCCTCCTACCCACTGGAAAAACACCCGCGTGTACTACAACAATGTGGCCGTGGCGCATCCCATTCAAGCTGTGTGTACTCTTGCTCACTTTCCGATGGAACACCAAGCCTTTCTCGGTAAAATTGATGAACATTGGGTTCCCCAGACATATGATGAGGCCAAAGACCACAAGGTTTGGCGAGATGCAGTCGATGCCGAGAACACGGCTATGGTGCAAAATCATACGTGGGACGAATCCGACTTACCAAAGGGCAAGAAAGCAGTTACGTCTCGGTACATATTCACTATCAAGTACAAAAGCAATGGGGAGATTGAACGGTACAAGGCCAGACTCGTGGCTCGTGGGTTTACGCAAACGTATGGGGAGGACTACAAAGATACGTTTGCTCCGGTGGCTAAGTTACACACCATTCGAGTGGTTCTCTCCTTGGCTACAAACTTGGACTGGGATCTATGGCAAATGGACGTGAAAAATGCCTTCTTACAAGGAGAGCTTGAAGATGAGGTTTATATGCGGCCACCGCCGGGCCTCGAAGATATGGTCGGTCCGGGTAAGGTTCTTAGGCTTAACAAAGCCATATACGGACTTAAGCAATCACCAAGAGCCTGGTATCACAAGTTGAGTACAACCTTGCTTGGGCAAGGCTTCCGCCGGTCAGAATCCGATCACACTCTGTTCACCTTACCAAACGAAAAAGGTATAGTGGTCATTCTAGTATATGTTGATGATATCATCATAACTGGAAGTGACAAGGTAGGAATTCAAGATGCTAAAGAGTTTCTTAAGTCAGTTTTTGATATTAAAGACCTAGGAGAGCTTAAGTATTTCCTTGGTATAGAAGTATATAGATCGGATGAAGGATTGTTTCTATCACAACGAAAATATGCACTTGATCTTTTGAGTGAAGCAGGAAAGCTTGGATCAAAGGCTGTGACGTACCGGCGCTTAGTAGGTAAACTCATTTATCTAACTATTACAAGGCCTGATCTTTGTTTTGCTGTGAACCAGGTGAGCCAACACATGCAAAACCCAACAAGGCATCATTGGAACATGGTGAACCGAATCGTCAAGTACATAAAAGGGTCACCGGGGCAGGGCATATGGATGAGAAGGAACAAGAGCACCGAGTTAGTAGGATATTGTGACGCTGACTACGCCGGAGACCATGGGGACCGTCGCTCAACCACCGGATATTGCACCTTCTTAGGAGGGAACCTAGTAACATGGAAAAGCAAGAAGCAAAAAGTCGTTTCCCTATCAAGTGCTGAGTCCGAGTATAGAGCCATGAGGAAGTTAACCACCGAGCTTATGTGGCTCAAAGCCCTACTGAAGGATCTTGGAGTTGAAACATCAAAACCCATCACTATGCATTGTGACAATGAAGCAGCCATCCATATAGCCACCAATTCCGTGTTTCATGAGCGAACCAAGCATATTGAAGTGGATTGCCATAAAGTGCGAGAGCAAATCCAGCTAGGAGTCACTCTTCCATGCCATACCGACACCAAGGAGCAACTAGCCGACATCTTCACAAAGGCGGCCAGTCCACAAGTGTGTGATTACATTCACCCTAAGCTTGGACTCATGGACCTCACCAAGCCTTGAGATCCTACACTCTTTTTCCCTTAAGTATAATTTTTCCCAAGTGGTTTTATATACTAAGGTTTTTAATGAGGTAGGTGATCAATGGTTCAAGCTTATGTCATGGAACCCAATGACTAAGCTTGAGGGGGAGTATAAGTTGAGATCATGATCACCCCATCCGTACAAGTCAACGTCCGTACACTCTCACCGGGCCAACCTTACCATCTCGTGTAAAGAAGCCCACTAGAAGCTTTACATGTCTTGGTGAGACATCATGTCTCTAGATCCTTCTCATTCCCGACCGTTGGAGGTTTAGTGCAAGTGGGAGATATTTTTACACCCAAAGTCACATGTTTAAGTAAGAGAGAAGGATGTCACTTTCACACATGAAAACCGTGTATAGATTCCTTAGGAATATGCTGTGTAATTAGTCTATAAGTAGAATGTAACTAGGATCCTTTAATGGTAAGAAGCTAATTCTTCTTCTTCTCTTTGTTCGATTCTCTCTCTCTCTCACAATCAAAATCTCTTCCGATTATACTAAAATCTCACTTGTTCTCCATCCTAAACTTCTACTCTAAAACTTACAAATAGTATATATATATATAGGAAATATTGCATCCTAACACACTTTTCATACATTTAATTGCCCAATAGCACACTTTCTGTCCACAAGGCACTTTTCTATATCTATTAACTTTTCTACCCTCTAGTTACAATTTTATTAACAACAATGCCATAAAACTAAAAATCTCTTCTAGTTACCAAATTCACCTCCTTCTCTCTCCTTTATTGCTCTCATCTCTCTTTCATCGCTCTTCTCTATCTCAATTTTTCTGCAATTTATTGTTTACTACTTTTGGGAACTATGATTTACTATTTCAAAGAAGATCATTTACCAATCTAACACCTTTGATTTTTGACTGTGGAGAACAATGTTTTTAATTACACAATTCTGGGTCATTTCCAACTCATGGCTGCGATGCGCAGAACAACGGTTGTTCCGTGACGGCGGTCCCGAAGCTTGGTTTCATCTTTGAATCGTCTAATTGGTTTTTCCCTTTCGTCTTTTTCATCATCTAGTGGTACAATTGCTAATTTAAACAAAATAATAACGAATTGAGCTTTGCGCCTTTGCGAGAATTTTCCTCTCTCATCTTCCTCTTCTTTGATGTACCTTCGTTTCCTGAGCATTTTTTTTGTTTCCTGAGCATTACAAGATCTTTTCTTTGATTTAAGCTAGATTTGGTAACTGAATCTTAGATTTAAGCTAGATTTGGTAATTATTATTTGGTATTTGCGTTAGCCATCAAAATTAGAGTTCTTTTTAGTTTATTTGTTTCTATCAAAATTAGAAATTTACTCCAAGAATTAATTAAATGGATTTGAGATTGAATCTGGTTGATGAACACTGGTCAAAAGAATAAATGTCAAACTAAGGTTTTTGTAATAAACATTGTTGTAGATTTATGTAGACAAGAAGAATGAAAAAATTACAATCGAAATTCAAGACTGAGATCCTCATGACCAATGTAAAGTACTAGAACTAGTTAACTTTTGTTCTTTTATAGCCAGCCGTATAACTTTGTGATCTTTAAAAGGTTGGTATCCACATCATCATTTTTTTTCTTGTGGCTGTGTATAAGACCATCAATTTTTAAAACACATTTTTTTATGTCCACGGAATAACTATTATATGGTCAGATCCTTGTGGAATCAAGCAAGCTCAAAAATTGATGTCCACGAAACAATGATAATATGGTTTCATAAATCTTCTGTCCAAAGTTTAAGGTCAAAATTTTCCAACTTTATGGGTGTCAGTTAGATTCGTACTAATTCATTTTCTTTTTGGACATTTTGATCATATATATCCATGTGGTCACAGTTTCTAGGATATGCTTAGATGTTCATTACAAAATTTTGAGAAAAAATTTAAACCAAAATATTTTGATGTAAACAATAATAAAATGTAATTTGTTTGTTCAAGTTATAATATGGTTTCTACTAAAAAATTCTTAAGTTTTAGCTAAGTTTTGTTAATTATGTCAAATTAAGTTTAGGGTCTAAGGTTTACGGTTTAGAGTTAAGGGTTTAGATTTTAGGATTTAGGGTTAAGGGTTTAAAGTTTACGGTTTAGAGTTAAAGGTTTAGGATTTAAGGTTTAGGATTTATGTTTAAGGGTTTAGGGTTTAGGGTTTAGGATTTAGGGTTTAGGGTTTAGGGTTTAGGGGTTAAGGTTTAGGGTTTAGGGTTTGGGTTTAGGGTTTAGGGCAATGTGTTGGCTTTGTGTGTTCCTTGACAAGCTCTTCTTTTGATCCACATTGTCTAGCTCCTGCTTCTTGGCAGTATTTTATTGTAGCCTCCACATTTGTTCTTGTNATATGGTCAGATCCTTGTGGAATCAAGCAAGCTCAAAAATTGATGTCCATGAAACAATGATAATATGGTTTCGTAAATCTTTTGTCCAAAGTTTAAGGTCAAAATTTTCCAACTTTATGGGTGTCAGTTAGATTCGTACTAATTCATTTTCTTTTTCGACATTTTGATCATATATATCCATGTGGTCACAGTTTCTAGGATATGCTTAGATGTTCATTACAAAATTTTGAGAAAAAATTTAAACCAAAATATTTTGATGTAAACAATAATAAAATGTAATTTGTTTGTTCAAGTTATAATATGGTTTCTACTAAAAAATTCTTAAGTTTTAGCTAAGTTTTGTTAATTATGTCAAATTAAGTTTAGGGTCTAAGGTTTACGGTTTAGAGTTAAGGGTTTAGATTTTAGGATTTAGGATTAAGGGTTTAAAGTTTACGGTTTAGAGTTAAAGGTTTAGGATTTAAGGTTTAGGATTTATGTTTAAGGGTTTAGGGTTTAGGGTTTAGGATTTAGGGTTTAGGGTTTAGGGTTTAGGGGTTAAGGTTTAGGGTTTAGAGTTTGGGTTTAGGGTTTAGGGCAATGTGTTGGCTTTGTGTGTTCCTTGACAAGCTCTTCTTTTGATCCACATTTTCTAGCTCCTGCTTCTTGGCAGTATTTTATTGTAGCCTCCACATTTGTTCTTGCTATGATTTTCATTGTATACTTTCTTCTTTTTTATGTCAAATCTTACTCTATGTCATGTGTGCATCACGTCACTGATCCACATCATTTGGATGATGGAAGAGGTAGAAGAGTGGAAAATAAGTGTGATGGTCGAATAGTGGACTGTATTTTTGGTAGCAATATACCAAAAACAATGGTTTTGTTAAACATTCTTGTGTCCATATAATAGTGAACAAATGATCAACCAATAATGGACAGTTCACGATCTCCATTAGTAGTTTTCTCATCTTACGCTTTATTTTCTCACATTCATATCTGAACTGAGAACAAATGTCATCTCTCACCCCATGTGTCTCTCTCTATATATGTACTTCGTTTGTAGCTTTACGTTTGTTTGATTTAAGATTACACATGATGCCACTAAAAGTAAATAAGCTTGGTTTTATTTACATAAGTTTTTCTAACGAAAAGAAGATAAGTTCTATTGAAAACAATATGATTTTCAGCATAATATGGATGGTTATGTGTCTATAAAGTGGTATAGAAGGATATATGAACCTAACTTAATAGATATGGATGAGTGGATAGGTTTTGTGTGGATGGTCGTATACTTGTATGAATAAACATGGATTGTTTTATGTGGATGGTTCTATGACTGAACATACTCGTTTCTCTTATGATCCAACAGTTCAAATAATTTGTTTTCACATTTTCTATTCATGATTTAGGCTTTAGGGTTTAGACCCTAGGGTTTATGATTTAAGATTTAGGGTTTAGGGTTTAAGGTTTAGCGTTTAGAGTTCAGGGTTTAGGGTTTAAAGGTTTAGGGTTTAGGGTTTGAGGTTTAGGGTTTAGGGTTTGATATTTAGTATAGGTTAAAATTGCTATGAAATTAAATTTATGATTATTATTATGATCTAAGGTTAAGGATTATAGTTTAGGGTTTAGGCTTTAGGGTTTAGGGTTTAGGGTTTAGGGACGTGTATAACTCATCGTCCATGTGGACTTGATTTTAGAGTAAGTATAGTATCCACATAATTAGACATTTTTAGTGGACGTGTATAACTTTAGTTTATGGACATAAAATAAGTATCCACATAAATAACAAATAAGTATCCACATAAATAGTTTTTGGCGGACGTGTATAACTCATCGTCCATGTGGACTTGATTTTAGAATAAGTATAGTATCCACATAATTAGACATTTTTAGTGGACGTGTATAACTTTAGTTTATGGACATAAAATAAGTATCCACATAAATAGTTTTTGGTGGACGTGTATAACTCATCGTCCATGTGGACTTGATTTTAAAATAAGTATAGTATCCACAAATAAGTATCCACATAATTAGACATTTTTAGCATCCACATAACAATTAACAAATATTCTATTATAATTGGATAATATATATTGTTTGATAGTTAACAATGATTATTTTACCAAAACACAAGTATAACTCATCTTCCATGTGAACTTGATTTTATGGATATAAAATATTTTATAGATTTGTCACAAATAATAAAAACCATTCCATTGAAACTATTAGTATCCACAAATAAGTATCCACATAATAAGACAGTTTTTGCATCCACATAATTATAGTATATGTATTATAATTATTCACTTTAAATATAGTAAAATGGATCTTAAAATGTAGAAAAAATAAAATTATAATGAATCATAAAAACAAAATCAAAAATATATGTCATAATAATTAGATAAAATGATTACAAATAAAAAGAGAAAAAAAGTGAAGAAGGAAGAAGAAAGAATAAGAAGAAGAGAGAGATGCAAATTTTTTTTTGTTTTTTTTTTTCAACCATTCTAAGCCATTAGATCCAAACTAGTAATTGAAATCCAATGGTCTAGGATACCACCAATTACACACTCATCTCTAGCCGTCGGATCAAATTCTTAGTTAGAATCGGACGGACCTTAATACAACTGTTTTTTTCTCTCTAGTTAAACATATGTTTACATGATCAGGGCTAAAACAGTCTAAAATCACAAATGTTGGCCAAAAAGTGCCTCTTGGTCAGAAAGTGTGTCAAATGAACATACTTTTAGTAAAAGTGTGTCTCAGTGCAAATCTCCCATATATATATATACTCCCTGTCGACAAAAAAAAAATATGTATATATATATATATACTCCCTCTGTATTATAATAGATGATGTTTTAGAAATTTATCTTGTATCACAAAGATTGATTTTCTGTTTTTTATTTTTTGGTCAAAATTGATTGATTTTCTGCCTTTCTTTATTAATTAATGTTATCAAATTGTAGATTTCAAAATTCATTAATTGAGAATTTAAAACTTTGATGAACTACTATTGGTTAATAGTTATGAGAAATATATTACTCCCTCCGTTCTAATTTAGTTGTCGTTCTAGGATTTAATTTTTGTTTCATATTAGTTGTCGTTTTAAATTTTCAATGCAGATGTTTGATGAATATTCCAATCTTATCCCTGCTGTTTTAAAGTTTCAACCAATGAAAAAATTATAGAATATATTAATGAAGGACAAAACATAAAATTTAATAGTTTCCTTAATTTGTGTGCAAAAACCTTAAACGACAGTTAAACTAGAACGGAGGGAGTATTATAAATAAAAATACATTTATGACTAAACATTAATTATTTTCTTAATCTATGTAAAAATCTGAAAAAATCATCATTTGTGATATAGAGGGAGTATATCTTATTATATAAAACTTTAGTTCAAAGTTACTCATTAACAAGATCGTGATAAGTGTCAGATATATTGATTAGATGTTGACACGTGTCAATTTTTTTTCTTAAACGTAGTAAGACAATTTACAGAATTTTACATGTTTATAATTTGCACAATTTATTTTTCTAAATCAAAAAGTATTGTATAAAGCTTGATGTCAAAGTTACTCATTAACAAGATCGTGACACGTGTCAGATATATTGATTAGATGTTGACACATGTCAATTTTTGTCTTTCTTAAACGTAGTAAGACAGCTAATTATATTTACAGAATTTTACATGTTTATATTTTGAATATTTATTTTTCTAAATAAAAAAGGAAAACTAACAAAATCAATATATTTTTCATTGTATGCTAATTATATTATATATGTCTTCTCAATAAAATTGGACATGTGTAAGCAAAAACTTAATTTATTAAGTATGTATATTAATCAATAAATAATGAACAACAAAGTTAAAAAAAAAGCATAAGTTATTTAACACTATTTTAGTCGGATATAAATTGTATTTATCGTTGTAATCTAAATTTTTATTGTAAGTAATTACACAAAACCTTGAAACAATAATGAATTTAAAAAGAAAATTCAATAAATGATCTGTATTAGTATAGTTTTACTTTAAAGATTTTAATGCATGTAGTAATATGAGAAATCTGAAGAAAAAAAATTTGAAAAAATGAGTTTGTAGGAATGAATTTTTGGTTAATTGATGAAAATTAACAAAAGTATTACTTATGAAATTATGACATATAGAAGAATAATATTTATGATATTTTTGGATTTCCAAAATTATTGTGGATGTTAACTGATTTTTTTACTGATTATTATTATTATTAAATTTAAAATACTAACCAATATATGTATTATCTCATATGATACTCATATTATTTATAAAATTAAAATTTTAACTCTAATCCATGGAGAAGTGAATTATGGTTTTAAGATGGAATAGATAGTTAAATGTGATTACTAAACTGAATGTCTAACGATGAAATTTATTTTAGAATAATTCTTTTTCAAATATTAATATGTAACATTTTAAAAAACCATTTAAGAATATTAGTAATTTTTTTAATGTTTGATTTTATAATTTCAACACATGTATTTTTGTAATGCATATGTCAAAACATAAGATAATTCAAAATAAATTATAATTTATAGGAATGAATCTTCAGTTATTTGATGAAAATATGTCTCTATATCTTTATATATGTTTTTATTTTATAAATTTCACTCATTTAAAATTGATTAAGATATGAGGTAAAATTAGTACTTATGAGATAACAACATAACAAATATATCTTAAATAATGTTGATTTAGTTTTTTTGCGAATTATCTTTTGTTAATTTTTATTTGTATTTTGAATTCTTACTAAGATATTCATTTCATCCTATATATCATCAGCATAGTAAAATTAAGATTACAAAATTCCAACTCTCTCCTTGCAAGATGATATGCATATTATTGAAATTCATAACTTATTTTTCTCTCTGAACTAGGTGAAATTCATAACTTAATTTCAACACATGTATTTTTGTAAACATATTATATTTATGCATAGCTATTTGCTATATGTGGAACAAGACTGAAACAGAAACGACCAAACTAATAGGCTAATAGCTTCAGGGGAAAATCTATGTCTACGAAACCTAGACTCACAATTATTTATTAATAATAAAAAAGCAATATACAAATGTACCTATATAAACAAACAAAACACATAAAGAAACCAAAATAGTAAGCTACCCTAATATGATTCTTATCAATTGGAGTAGAAATTTGCAACTTGTAAAGTACAGAAGACACCTTCTCCAATCTCCATTCAAAATACAGAAGACACACCTTCCAAGTTGAAATGTAGTATAATTGTTACCACTACTCATGTTGCCGTCGTACGATCTAGAGAGACAACCTATTACTGATAGATGTGAATGTGATACATGTGCTGATGTGCATATCCAAGTGAAAGCATCAGACGGTCAAAGAAACTCATGGGGTATTTTCATTGTCCATCGGTTCATGTTAATAAGATAAAGCAAGATAAAAAAAAAAAAAAAAAACTTTAGTCATTTTGTGTATAATGACTAATGACCGAGGTCGATGGTCAATTTCTATAACAATATAGGGCTATGTTGTTTTTTCGCCTTTCCGTATATACTAAACTAGTAAGTGCTAGGCACAAATTTAGTTTACATTATTTTTTCATATTTTTTTGTGATTTTGGAGATTGTTAGTTAAGACAATATTAATAAAATAAAAATATTATGTGAAATTTGAGATATGAGAGTTAGTAAAATGTGAATCTTTCTATTTATGAGAAAAATTGTAGCTAAGAGTATATGAAAAATTTATTATTTAATTGGATAACAAATGTACTAATTTTTATATCAATTTCTATCTATTAGGTAAATATAATTTATACTTCCTCCGGTTTTTTACTTGTCTTTTAAGGTTTTCTTACACAAATTTAAAAAAATTATTAAATTGGTTGTTTTACCCTTTAAAAATATTTCATTGGTCAAAACTTTAAAACAGCAGAGATAAAACTAGAATATTCACCAGACATATTCATGAAAACCTAAAAAGACAACTAAATTAAAACAGAGGGAGTATTTCATTATTATAGGAGTCATATAAACTATGTGAGAGTTATAGATATGCAATCATTACATATTAATATATTTTCTTATATATGTAATATTTCTAAATGTTGTTATTAATCATTCATTGCATTACTATAAATATTATGAAAGTTACAAAAATGAGAGTTAGTACAAAATAAAATATGGGACTGATGAGATGGAATAAAATGTGTCAGGTTTATAAAAATACATTATTGTGAATTAATATATTGTCTATTGTTTTAAATATATATTCAAGAGTTATATATTATAAATATAGATCTATGAAAGGGCATCTTAGCTTATCAAATCATGAATTTAAATATATATTCACTTATGTCTTTAAACAGAAATATATACAGTTATCTCTTTATCACAAAAAAATATATTCAATTCTCATTTAGTTATTAAGAAATTATATATTAAAATATACTTTAGTTTATTTTAAATGAATAGAAAATGAAATGAAATAATGTAATATCAAGATCATGTGAATTATTTAGATTAAAGTGTGGAAATAAAACAGCAAATTATTACTCGACATTATCCTATACAACCAAATATATATATTATAATATTATATCCTTAAACTATTTAATCATCAAATTACTTGTTAAGAGAAAATTTTATTATAAAAATTCAATTGAATAAATTTTGCTATACTAAAATTTTAAAGAAACAAAATGACACTTTTGAAAGAAAAGCGCATCAAATGACAATATTTTGGAGCTTGCCAAAAGAAAACTTTACTTTATTATTATTATTTTTATTTTTTTTTGTCAAAACCCGGTTTCATTAATTAGACTTCGGTACAACGGGTGAAAGAAATCAATGCCGATTTAGCTACTTTATTATTATATGATATAATATATTAAGGTTTTTTTCAACTCTTACTCTAAGAATCTGAGGCCCAGCATCAAATACACATACAATTATTTATTTTCTTTTATAAATATTTTAAAATCATTGCATAGATCATCAAAAGATGAACATTAGTAAAAATATTTTACATTTTTGAAAAAAATATTCAAGACTTAGTAAGATAATATTTCTTCTGAAGTTAGGAACTTCCCAAAAACGGATGATTCGAACAACAATACTATTGTGTTTGAATCTTATATAATTTTCACGAACACAAGCGGAATAAAATTTAATTAAGATGGTGGGATGGTATTGTTTAAGTAAATTAGTTTTACTTTTAAAAAATTTGTTTATATAAAATTAAAATTTTGAGCTTACTTTCTGGAAAATTACGTAAGATTGTGAGATGTTACGAGAAAGTAAGCTCAAAAATTTAATTTTATATAAACAAGTTTTTTAAAAGTAAAACTAATTTACTTAAACAATACCATCCCACCATCTTGATTAAATTTTATTCCGCTTGTGTCCGTGAAAATTATATAAGATTCAAACACATAAATTAAACTAAAGAATTCAAACCTATAAATTTAATATAATGCTGGTTTAGTTCCAAGATGAAACCAACCACACACTGATATAAGGTGGCTCTACATGCTTGGAGGCTGCATATGTTTCTGATCAAAGAAGGAAGGAAGAAAATGTTGATGCTTTATTTTTGTTTTAGTTTTATGGACCTATAGTTAATTAGGTTCAAACTATAGTTAATTAGGTCCAAACAAAAAAATACCGGTGTCAGAAATATAGTACGCTAATTGTCATCTTCTTAGCAAAAGTTGAGAAAAACCTTCTCATATTATATAAGAGCAAAAGTTGAGAAAAACCTTCTCATATTATATAAGATGTATATAAAGCATTTGGATATTAATCTTCTCTAATATCGAAGCAAAGTTAATGAAGTTTGGGAAAGAGCAAGACTGACATAACACTAGTTCTATTCAGGCCCGGCTCTAGACATGTGCAGGGAATGCAAATGTACAGGGTCCATTTATTTTTTGGGTTTTTTTCCTTTGATTGTAGGGTCCAAATTTTTTTTTTTTTTTACATGAAGAAATAGAGTCCAAAATTTTTTTAGTTCAGGGTCCAAAAAATAATTGAGCCGGACCTGGTTCTATTCTATCCTAAACATATCTTTTAGTCACAAGTGAATAGTTTTCTCAATAATCCTAAAGACTCAAAAAAAATTTGATAAGATGATGAGAAATTGTATTATTTGTAAAAAAAAAAAAAATCAAGAGCCTGTTTTATTTAAATGTTCAGTTTCTCTTTCGCATTATAAAAGCCTCTGGCTACTGTGAACTGAAAAATCAAGTCACATCAGGCTCAGTTATCTTTTACTCAACCAATAAGCGTCTAAAAACAAAACCAGGGTTGGTTTCCATTATCACTACCAACTTAAATACACACACACACACCTTATAATTTTTAACTACATGTTGTGATATTGAGATGACGAATACATAGTTCTTTTTTTTACTTGTTTAACTAGACTATACTTAACAAGAAATGAGGTCACACTCAAGTTCTAATAGCGTGCGCAGTGACTGATCTAATTCTTTTTTTATCTGTTTATATACGCAAGTGGTTGTAGTGGCCTTAATATATTTTATCGGATTTGATGATCGATTCTTTTATACATATGGGGAACTTGTTTAAACGATTGGGCTTGAAGACATTTCGAACTAAGATCATCATTCATCAGTCTTTTGTTTTTGTTGGCCGAAGAATTAGCACTCTCTAAGGTGTGCTCTCGTTAATTTTCCTTTTTGAGGACATAAAGATTGGTTCGTTGATTTTTGCTCTGCTGATGTGGCAGGCGATTTGAAGGCGATTAGGGTTTTGGCATGAGATTCACTCTCCCGTGGTATGGCGGCCTCGGTGCCGTCCATCTCGTCCATTTTGCCGGTGATATAGTCGTCGGCAAAGGTGGTTTCCTCTGGTAGTCAGAATAAGTTATCTTACTCTTCCGTGGTTCAAAGCAATCAAAGTCTCTGTAAGCATCAGGTTGATATCATTGTGGTCAATGGTGCTAATACGATTCAAGTCCCCAATAACATTTTCGAAGATGCAGCTCCCCTATGGGAGGACTTCCAGATTGGAAAGTTTCTCTCCACCACTGCTCCGCATGTGGCGAAGATTCATGTCATTGTCAATAAGATCTAGCCTATTGGGGAGAAAAAATGAAAGTTGATGTGTTTGAGGTTAATGCTTCGACAGTTTAATTCAGGATCGGGGATCCGGTAGTCAGAGAAAGGGTCTTGCGCCGTGGTATGTGGAACATCGCAGATATTTCGATGGTGATCTCTTGGTGGTCGCCTATTATTGAGGAGTCTCAACCGGACATTCGTATGGTTCCTCTGTGGGTGATCATTAAACATGTTCCGCATAAGATGTTTTCCTGGAAGGGGTTAGGGTTTCTTGCGAGTGCTGTTGGTGATCTGCAGAGACTACATTCGGATAATGTATTGTGTAAGAGCTTTGAGGAGGCAAGAGTCTTCGTGGAGGCAGATCTGTCTAAGGACTTACCTACATTATTTTGTTTCAAATCTGAGAAGGGTGTGGATGCAGTTGTGGAGTTTAGTTACCCATGGCTTCCTCCAAAATGTTCAGTTTGTTCTAAATAGGGTCATTTGAAAGAGGTGTGCCGGGTAAGCAAGGGGACTGTCCCCCCCCCCCCCC
>NC_025699.1:26593052-26608292 GCF_000633955.1 Camelina sativa
CCCCCCCCCGAGAGGAGGTGGTGGAAGGCGTACCTGTGGTGCATGTTGTCTCTGAGGTACAAGGAAACGCTGGTGGGGTGGTTGGCTCGGGAACGCCTCTGACTCCAACGGCACCTGTGGCAACGACTCAACCCTCAGTGGTGCATTCAGATAGAGAGGTGATACTAGAAAAGGTTACTTTCTCAACAGAGAAATCTATAGTGGTGGATTCCAGGGATAATGGTACAACTTTCGGCGAGGAGGGAGTTTGGCACTCGGTTTCTCCAGGCAAAGGCAATAGGCCAACGGATAACTGTCCTCTGGCTACTAATACAGTCGCAGTTTCCCCTTCTCGGTTCTCTGTTTTGGCAGAGACAGAGCGACCTGAAACAGAGAAGGGATTAGAAATAGAGAGGGAAGAGGGAGAAATCACTATCCCCCATGAGGATAAAACCTCAAAAGCAAATTCTTTGGTTGAGCAGGCCAGTGGTGTTCGACCTTCGCTTCCACAGGAATCCAAGGCAACACACAAGTATCTCTCAACTACTAGTTCCAAAGCGGCTAAGGATCCACCTCCTAACGCTTGGAAAAAGAAAGACTCCAAGGAGAAACCTTAATGTCAGGGTTCTTTTGGAATGTTTGAGGGTTTAATAAATATTAAAAGATTCGATAGTTAGAAGTTGGTTAACAGTAAGGATATGCAGTTTGGTTGCTTGGTGGAGACGAAAGTCAAGGAAGATAAAGCTGCCGCACTTGTAAATAAAGTTTTTCCTAATTGGTCGTTTATGTCTAATTACATCTTTGTGTGCGATTCACTTAGATATTGATTTGTGTTCTTATCACAAAGTCATTCCACAACTTTGTGTGGCGAACTTCGATCCATCATTCATCTCCATCCTATCCGAGTTAGTTAGAGAGGTCCTTTAGACCAGCTATCGACTCACCCCTATTTTGGCTCACATCATTTTGGTATCAGAGCTAAAAGCTCCTATCTCTTATTGTTTCATTTTAGCTTTATTTGAAAAAAAAAAATTATTTACTTCGTTTAAAAAAAATTATACCAAAAAAAATTTGTTTTGATTTGCTGTATTTCTGTTTAAATTGAAAAAAAAAATCATTTTTGTTTTATTTAAATCGTTTAAAAAATAGTACAAAAAAAAAATCTTTTTATTAACTGAAATTCAGTTTTATTTGAAAAAACAAAACAAAAAATTTGCTTTGTTAATTTCATTTTACTTTTTCAATATAAAAACAAATGCAATCTTTGGTTTTAGTTTTGAGGACAAAACCTTTTCAAGAAGGAGAGAGTGATGCAATCCTAGAAATATCAACTCATCAAGAATTGGTTGAAGGGAAATCAAGATCAAATTATAAAGAAGTTTATAGAAGACAATCAATTCATGGCTACATCAAGAAAGTATCTAGATACAAAGAACCAATCTCCATCAATGATGATTGATAAAATCTCTAAATTTATTCTTGATTTATTTATGTAATTAATTTGATTTATTTTGTATTTATGTTATTGATTTGTAAATAGAGCCTATATAAGCTCATGTTTCCCTTCATTGTAAATATAGAATATAGAATATTTTTGGAAAAATAAAGAGAGAGTTTTCTCACTTTGAAAGCTTAGGCTTTTTGATTTACTTGTCTTTTCTATTGTGTGTGATTCCTTTAGAAAACAAGTTTAATCTTTATCTTTGTGTACGATTCACTAAAATATTGATTTGTGTTCTTATCACAAAGTCATTCCACAACTTTGTGTGGCGAACTTCGATCCATCATTCATCTCCATCCTATCCGAGTTAGTGAGAGAGGTCATTTAGACCAGCTATCGACTCACCCCTATTTTGGTTCACATCAAATGATCACTTGTTGGGTTCTGCTAGCAGGTGCTAGAGAGGAGTTTCTCTGTTCTTTTGTCTATGCCTATAACATTGCGGAGGGACGTAAGGAACTCTGGGAAGATATTCAAACACATCACAATTCACCAATGTTCCAATCGAAGCCATGGATGATTTGTGGGGATTTCAATGAGACTCTTGATGTGTCTGAGCACTCAAGTTATGTTGATTGTCCAATTATTCGGTATGGAATGCGGGACTTCCAGGCGGGGGTTAGTTCTTGCTTTTTGGTTGATCTTAAACATCATGGGCCGCAGTTCACTTGGAGTAATAAGAGGGATGTGGATCCTATTTGTAAGAAGTTGGACAAAGGTCTGGTTAATGATATTTGGTTGCGAGTTTTTCCACACTCATACTGTGTATTTGACTCTAGGGGTTGTTCAGATCACAATCGGGGTTGCATCTGTTTTGGTGCTGCTGAAAATCGTAGAAGGAAGCCATTTAAATTTTCAAATGTACTTTCCACTCTCCCACATTCCAGGTCCGGCTCCAGGACTATTGGCGAGGGTTTGATCCCCTGTTTGTCTCAACTTCTGCTTTGTTTCGTCTCTCAAAACGGCTTCAAGGTCTGAAGCCGCTTCTGCGGAGTTTGGGAAGAGAGAACTTAGCAGATATCTCCCATCGCACTCAGGAGGCTCATGATGAGTTGTGCCGTTTACAGGAACCAACCTTGTCCGATCCCTCCCATGTCCGGATGGCGGAGGAAGCCCTAGCTTTTAAACAGTGGGATTTTGTTTCACAGTTAGAAGAGGGCTATCTTAAACAAAAATCAAAGCTTCACTGGTTGAATGTGGGAGACCAGAATAACACCACTTTTTACAAAAGTGCAGAGTTGAGGAAGATGCAGAACACAATTCATCAGGTAATAAATAATAATGGGGATGAGTTACATGATATAGGAGATATCAAGGAGGAAGCTGAGTGCTTTTTCAAAGAGTTTCTCACACATGTTCCCTCTGATTATTGTGGTATGTCGGTGGAGAGTTTGCAGCAGCTTCTAGTTTTCTGGTGCACACCTGCGGACCACGCGATGTTGCTTAAACAAGTCTCGGCAGAAGAAATAAGATCAGTCTTATTCTCTATGCTGTCTAATAAGTCTCCTGGACCGGATGGTTTCACAAGTGATTTCTTCAAAGCTGCTTGGTCTATTGTGGGAAGTGATTTCATTCCTGATGTTCAATCTTTTTTTGAGAAGGGATTTCTACCAAAAGGACTGAACTCCACTATTCTTGCCCTGATCCCCAAAATTGAGTCTGCTAGGATGATGAAGGACTACAGACCAATCTCCTGCTGCAATGTGCTGTATAAGGTTATCTCAAAAATAATTGCAAATAGGCTCAAGGTTTTGCAACCTCAGTTTATTGCTTTAAACCAATCTGCCTTTGTGAAAGATCGGTTGTTAATAGAGAATGTTATGCTAGCTTCGGAAGTTGTCAAGAACTACCATAAGGATTTTGTTTCTCCACGTTGTGCCATGAAAATCGACATCTCAAAAGCGTTTGACTCTGTTCAGTGGGATTTTCTTTTAAACTTTCTTTTAAACATTCTTAAGGCATTGAGCTTCCCGATCATGTTTATTCGTTGGATTGAGTTATGCATCACAACTGCTTCCTTCTCCGTTCAAGTCAACGGTGAATTGGCTGGATTCTTTCAAAGTACACGGGGCTTACGACAGGGATGTTCCCTCTCTTCTTACTTGTTTGTTATATGCATGAATGTGTTGTCTAGGTTGCTGGATAAAGCTGCAGTGGAGAAACGTATTGGTTATCACCCTAAATCCCATGGTATTCAGCTGACTCATTTGTGTTTTGTTGACGACTTGATGGTATTTGTTGATGGCAAAAAGAAATCAGTGGAAGGTATTCTTGGGATCTTTAATGAGTTTGCCACATTGTCTGGCCTCCGCATTAGTATTGAAAAGTCTACTCTCTATATGGCCGGGATCTCAGAAACAAATCGTCTAGCCATTACCCAACAGTTCCCTTTTGCATGTGGACAACTGCCTGTCCGTTACTTGGGGTTGCCTTTGCTCACTAAACAATTATCTACCATAGATTGCTTACCGCTCCTTGAGAGTTTACGCACAAAAATGTCTTCTTGGTGCTCTCGGCCTCTCTCTTTTGCTGGTCGCTTGCAGCTTCTTAGCTCTGTGATCGCTGGCACTATAAACTTCTGGATTTCTGCGTATCGGCTACCAAGTGAATGTATCAAAGAAATCGATCAACTTTGCTCTGCTTTTCTGTGGTCTGGCCCTGAACTAAATGCGAAAATGGCAAAGGTCTCCTGGTTGGAGGTTTGTCGACCTAAGGAAGAGGGAGGTCTGGGTCTACAGTCTCTGAAGCTAGCGAACAAAGTGTCATGTCTTAAGCTTATATGGCGTATATTGTCTGGGAAGGAGTCTCTATGGAGTTCTTGGATATCTAGTACGCTTCTAAAACAAAGATCCTTCTGGGAATTAAAGGCAACAACTATACTAGGTTCTTGGATGTGGAGAAAACTTCTGAAATACAGGCCATTAGCTCAGCAATTCTACAAGGTTGAGGTGAATTCATGTTCTTGGATGTGGCGGAAACTGCTCAAGTATCGGCTATCAGCGAGAGACTTCTTTCGCAAGGAAGTGCGGAGTGGTACTACTTCCTCTTTCTGGTTCGATCATTGGTGTCCCCTAGGTCCTCTACATGTAGCTTCAGGGGACTCTGGGTTTATAAGTCTTGGTATACGTCGTACTGCTACAGTTGCAGAGGCTCTTGGTCATAGGCGGCGTCGACATCGTTTGCTTATCTTGAATCAGATTGAGGACGAACTGGATAAAGTTCGCACTCTGCCGCAGAGTGATGGAGCGGATGTTGCTCTTTGGCGAGGACTGGGAGATAAGTTCCGTCCCAAGTTCCTCACCAAAGAGACATGGACTCAAATTCGCTATCCCGGACCTCCGCAACATTGGTCTAAGGCGGTATGGTTCTCCAATTCAACCCCAAAATATGCTTTTCTCACCTGGCTGGCTGCTCTCAATCGTCTAACCACATGTGATCGCATGTCTGGTTGGACGGGGGTGGTCTCAACTCGCTGTGTTCTCTATTCTGATCCGTGGGAGACGCGGGATCATCTGTTCTTCACTTGTTCATATTCTTCCAATGTGTGGGTCAACCTTGCAGGTCCCTTCCTGCAGTCGCCCCATGCGTTGAACTTTGGTGATATTCTATCGCTTCTCTCTGGTTCTGCTCTTCCTCCAACAAGTCGTCTCATTCTCCGATACGTCTTTCAGGCCGCCATTCACTTCATATGGGGTGAACGTAATGGTCGCCGCCCTGGGGAGACCCCAAAGTCTCATGCTCAACTCGTCAAGCTGCTCGATCGTGTCATCCGCAACCGCCTGTCAACTCTCACCGTAGGGGAATCCCGACCAGATGATGTTTTCGGTGTTTGGTTAGCTACACGCTACTAAACACTCTGTTTTTTTCTATGTTTCATTTCAATCTATTCTCAGTTTTAAAGTTGCAAATATTGTAAATGCAGAACGTTATTTTTTTGTTTGAATAAATTTAACATTCATATAAAAAAAAAAGAATAATGGTCGAATAGCATCTTTTTGGTATGACAGATGGAGTTGCCTAGACTGCATCCAGGATGTCACGGGTCCTAGTGGGTACATTGCTTTAGGCATTCCACCCCATAGAACGGTAGCATCAGTCAAAGCAAGTCATTGCCGCAAGCGTCACCGCTATGTTCATCTAAATGAAATAGAGAATCTGATCGACACTCTTACACTCTCTGATGCTCCAGACATGCCTTTATGGAAGGGACGGAATGACAACTATAAGAACACTTTCAATACAAAGGAGACCACTGTTATCTTGAGACCACAACAACCGAGAGTTGATTGGTGTAAAGGGGTTTGGTTCTTGTATGCTACACCCAAATACTCCTTCATCTCTTGGCTGGCTGTCCGAAATCGACTCTCCACCGGTGATCGCATCTGCAAATGGAATCCTGCCCACAGTTCAAGCTGCTTTTTTTGCGGTCTACCTGAATCTTGGGATCATCTTTTTCACCTGTACCTCCACAGCAGCAATATGGTCATCGCTTACGGCCAAGTTACTTGGCACGGCCTTTACAACAGACTGGAATCATATTCAGTCTCTGCTTACCACCTCAGGATATAGTCGAACTCATCTCTTCCTCTTACGTTACTGTTTCCAATCTGCCCTCTATCATATCTGGCGTGAGCGTAACCAGCGACTCCATGGTGCGAATCCTACTTCCCCTGCTCAGCTGATTAAGCTTATTGATAAGAACGTACGGAACAGATTCACTGCAATTCGCAATCAAGGCAACTACTCGTTTGATGATGGCTTGCTTTTGTGGTTTGCTACGTGGCCATAATGAGACTCCTTCACAAGCGTCTAGTCTAGTTTAATTTCAATTCTAATCTTGTTTAATTTCTATCTGGATGCACATATCTAAAGCATGTCCACAGCTAATATATAACAGTTTTTTAGTTTGAATAAATTTAACATTCAATTCAAAAAAAAAAAAATTATCTTTTTTTGAATGTAACCTTTTATCCTCTAATTTGTTTGTTTCAAGGTCGAACAGTTTGGCAATGAATACCTAGTTTCTTCTTGGAGTAACCGTGTTTCAAGATTAAGATAATTGTGTCAAAAATAAGATGGATTCCACTCTTAAGAGATGTATTATGTAAGCAAAAACTATCGTAAAGGTTGAAAAAAGTAAAAGCAAACAGAAAAAGTTGGTAAAAATCAAAGCACAAAGGTCACAAACGTGAAAGCGAACTAAAAAGGGTATTGAATTGTGATATTCAAAGCCATAGCTTATTGGTTACACCTTTTTCAAAAACAAAGAATCTCTTTACCCACCAACTCCAGATTTAAGGATCATGCATTCATGCTAATTGGTAGTATATAATTCCTTCTCTAACTTTAAAATGATTATCTTAGGAGAAAAAGTTTGACGTCACATAACTATGGATTTATCATTATCAAAAATTGGATTAAGTGACAAAAAAGTCATTACATTAAACATATTTTGAACTTCTTTTTTTTTTCTAGAACAATTTACATGTTTGTCTCTTCTACTGGACCCAACCATCCACCATGATACTAGTAGAAATGACCATTGAGAGACAAGAAGCTCACAGTCTTTCTCTACTCTCTCTCTCAAAGCTATAAGACATTTGACACCAAAAAAAAACAAAAGACAAAGCTTTATATGCTGTTCTGTTCTGATGTCCAATGTTGTCGTCAGCAAAGCATAGTAAGATCAACCAATAGTGCTTTTTCAATTTCCTCATCGTCATCATCATTATCAACAACATCAGCATCAGCATCATCAACATCATGGAAGAAGTATGGAAAGAATTCAACCTTGGTTCGCTTCACTACCATCGCCAAGTAAACATTGGTCATGAGCCAATGTTAAAGAACCAAAACCCTAATAACTCTATCTTTCAAGATTTCCTCAACATGCCTCTGAATAACCAACAACCACCGCAACCACCTTCTTCTTGCTCAATTGTCACAGCTCTCTACGGCTCTCCTCTGCCTCTTCCTCCTCCTGCCACTGTTCTCAGCTTAAATTCCGGCGTTGGCTTTAAGTTTCTTGACAACACAGATTCTCTTCTTGCTTCTAACCCTAACTCCTTTGAGGAATCTGCAAGTTTTGGTTGTTTTGCTAAGAAAAGAGGCCAAGTTTTTGATGAGAGTAGAGGAGACAGAAGGCATAAGCGTATGATCAAGAACAGAGAATCTGCTGCTCGTTCAAGGGCTAGGAAACAGGAACGTATCTCTCTTTACTCTTCTACTTTCTTGTAAATCAATAGGAAAAGAAAACACAAAATCTAATGTTAAATTTACAGTTCCTCTGTATAAAAAGGTATGTCTCTCTTTTTTTCAGGCATATACAAACGAGCTGGAGCTTGAAATTGCTCACCTACAGACAGAGAATGCAAGACTCGAGAGACAAAATGAGCAGGTCAAAACTAGCACTGATCAGTTCTTGCTATAATGGTCGCCTTAGTTAAGAACTCATTCTATTTTGCATTCTTTGTTTCTGTCTAAGGACATTGTGAGTGTAAGATTTGTTCTGTTTCTGTTTATGGTAAATGCAGTTGAAAATNTGATGAGAGTAGAGGAGACAGAAGGCATAAGCGTATGATCAAGAACAGAGAATCTGCTGCTCGTTCAAGGGCTAGGAAACAGGAACGTATCTCTCTTTACTCTTCTACTTTCTTGTAAATCAATACGAAAAGAAAAAACATAATCTAATGTTAAATTTACAGTTCCTCTGTATTAAAAGGTATCTCTCTCTTTTTTTCAGGCATATACAAACGAGCTGGAGCTTGAAATTGCTCACCTACAGACAGAGAATGCAAGACTTGAGAGACAATATGAGCAGGTCAAAACTAGCACTGATCAGTTCTTGCTATAATGGTCGCCTTAGTTAAGAACTCATTCTATCTTGCATTCTTTGTTTCTGTCTAAGGACATTGTGAGTGTAAGATTTGTTCCGTTTCTGTTTATGGTTAATGCAGTTGAAAATGGCGGAAGCAACTCAACACCAGGTGAAGAAAACACTTCAACGGTCTTCGACAGCTCCATTTTGAGAAACATCTACAAGTCCTTTCTTTCTCCTTGTGGGGAAGTGTGTTCTCATGGAAGAAGTGAATAAAAATCAGGAAACGTTTGTACATTTTTAGCTAAGTTAATTTTGTGGTAAATTAATGTAAGGAGTGTGTGTAGAAAGTGTCTAGAGAAAAAAAAAAAGAGAGAAAGCAACGAACTTTCTTCTTCCTTATCAATCTTCTGACTTTTGTACTANATTTTTATCTACTTAGCCCTCTATTATTGTAATGTGAAGTCTCTATCTAAGTAGTACATGAGTTTCTGTTATCACTGTTGAACCCATTTATTGCACTGTTTGTAGTGTTTTTGCTATTACTGGTCATCACCAAACCTTTGTTGGTGTTTTTATTCCTCTTTTGGTCCACTATTAATGACCCTGATGGAGATAAGTCGTCTTTCATGATAATGTCCAAGATGGATTCTTCTGGATCTACTTGTCTTGGTCGAACTTTTTCTTGTGTATATATGCTTTTATTAGCAACCAGAAACAGAGACAAAATAAACACCTAAAGGGCAAACTTGGTGGCATCTTATCCTTATTTAAATGTGTAAAACACCGTAACCAAATTTTCTTGCTAATCCTATTTAATATAGTTCAACTACGTACGTTATCTTTATAATACCTCAACAAATGTGTTTTGTGGATCAAAGACAACTTTAAAGACTCTGAAAAGAGCAAGTCAATCCAGTACACAAAGTGGAATAATTTATCGATACATCTTCTTAAAAGTAGAACTGTTCCTAAGTGTGGAACAGCTTGCTTACTTCATTGTGATCCAATAATAATTTGTTCTTCTCATGCATCACCTTCCTCCTCGTGCAATTGGAACCAATCTTTAAGGAATAACAACGAGTTGATAAAGATATGTAGCTAGACATCCGCATGGTTATTCGAGATCAACACTTCAGAATCAATTCCTTTAACTTTATTTAGTAGGAAGCACATGCTATCTTTGATCCTCAATCTGAAAAACTAAAATCTTCAAAACACCAAAAGTTATGATCAAAACATTCTATTCACCGATAACAATGATATTCGTGTTGTCTCATATGTCTCTATGTAGTAATCGATAGAAAAGTATAAGGAACGTTCTGAAATCTCCATATTGTTCCCAATCTAATTTACATTAAATGATGATGTCAACATTAAAATTAGAAGATATTCATTTAATGAAGAAAAACCAATTATGTTCCGTGTTGGACAAGTCTTCATTCTTCCATGAACTGAGGTGTTGGTGGACTCATTTCCTTATCCTTCTCTGTACCTGCTTCATATATTAGATTCAAGAATATTAAATGATATAAAGAAATGTTAAATTTTTCTTAAAATGTATATATTTACCGTGCGAAGAAGCTCCACGGATCTCGACTTCTCTCAGTTCTTGGACAAGGGCACAACAACAACACATTAGATGTGACAAGAAGTCGTCAATGGACCCTCCCTGCCATATCAAGACATCCGTATTTTTTTGGATCGAAAACGTTTGCATCACGACCTTTAAGCCTTTATTGATGCATGGTGGGAAACAAAAGGTTTAATCGATGTACCTTTATGTTGAGTGTCTTTCGAAGCTTCTTCCTTATGCAGCAAGTGTAGCAGCAGCATGAGAGTATCAAAGAATACACCATTAGCTCATTACAAGCTTTAGCTGAAGCTGGAAAACCCATAAAATCGTATCTATTGTATCAGATTCTTGGAAGCTTAGAGATCACAAATTAACCTATATTCGTATAAGATTTCTTACAGATTTTTGTGTTAGTTGCGACGGTGGAAATCTTCGCCAACGTACAACACGGGAAAAAGAATGTCTTCAAACCTTATTTTACAGAATCAAAAGTAGATAAGTATGAATCTTGAATTGTTACACATTCAAAGGTAATCACATTTAGAAAAAAAAAAGAAGGAGATGGCTTACATAGAGAAGGTGCTGAACAACAATCCAACAAGTCGGTGTGCCAATCTTCACGGTGTCGTGATGATATTCCAGAAACTAGTTCATGTTCGGATGAGACATAAGACGTTGATCTGCATTCAACACCAAACATTAGCCTTCAATCATCAAACGTGAACAGCACATCAAGTAAAATGAATCTTTTCATTGATATCGTAGTAAATCGGGATAATTAACCTTGAAGTTGTTCGAATACCACTATCCGTTTCATACAAATCATCTTTCTTCTTGCTAGAGGTGGTAAGCTCTTCTTTACTAGACTTTTTCTTAGTCAACACCTTTTCAGAATCAAGATCAGCAGAAGCAGCAGTTTGTGTAACATGATCAATCAAATGCTGTATGACTTCACATTGATCAGTATCATAACGCGCCCGCGAACGTTGCAACTCGTGTTTTAATTTCTCCTCCTCTGTTTTGAGTGCTTGGCAGAAACCCATGTTCGGGTAAGAACGAGAGAGAGTCTTCTTTAAAACCGACGTAGCAGCATCTCTAGTGGACTCTTGTTTCAAAATAACATCTTGCACTTTCCTATCCTCTTCATCAAGAGTGTACTCACGCTGATCACTGTCAATAGCTTCCAACCTCTCCTACATAAACAAATTATACTCCAATATCAAACAACAACAACAACAACAACAAAATGGTGAACAATGCAAGCCAAGTTACCCGAATCCGAATATTGTCCACCAAAGTGATGAGTGGAATGATCTTAAGATACCGATCGACCTCGTCCTGAGCTCTACGAAACTGGTAAACAATGTTCCATCCCATAGCCAACAAGTAAAGATAACTCTTTTCTTGACAACTATTAACTAAAATGTAAGATCTTCTAAGAGCATCTTCAAGCCCTTCAAGCGGCTCAAGAATCTCTGAATATTGCTTCATCTCAGAGATTCTTAGCTGCTCGAGCAAATTACCAATAAGCTTAAGATGCTGAGCGAACTGACGACAATTCTTCTTGTGCATTCGAGCCGTGTTCGCGGCGCTCACTATCATTCCAATAAGTTTCACAGCGTCTACGCCTGTAAGCTGAGCCACTGACGCAATTTCTCCTAATTGTTCCCATGACATTTCTTCTCTTCCTACAATTCGGACCGAAACAGCTCAGAAAACTATAACAAAAAATGTTGAGACCTAAAAGGTACAGAAGTCAACAAAGTTTGAGACTTTAGAGCAGATTCTGACAACGAAGCACAATCCGGTTTGAGGTTTCCTAGGAATCACATTATCGTTCGACTGTGACTACAAACCAACATAGTAAATTCTCCACGTCCTCAAGCTTTAAGGATGACTACAAACCCTAGAGCCGGTTAAAGATCTTCAAAAACAGAGAACATTTCAAGAATCTAAAACAATAAAAAAAAAAAGAAGAAAACAAAAAAGAAGAAAAATTCTCTGTTGAACTGTAAAATCATAAACTTAAAAAAAAAAAAAAAATTGAAGAGAGGAAACAGAACAGTTCTTGAAATGCTCACCTTAAACGTTGAAGAAATCAAGATTTACAGAGATTGAGAATAATGAGTTTTGTCTTCGAATAAGGTCAGAGAGATTTATCCACAAAGAAGAAGAAGAAGAAGAAGAAGGTAGTGGACCACCCAGCTAGTGCTCCTCATGTGTGAGTGCAAGCAAGCAAAAGAAGACTCACGAGAGTTTTCGGTAATGTTTTGGTTGTATTATCGAAGGGTCTATTATTCCTTTTTCACTGCTTTATCTATCCACAGTTGACTGCCACGTCGGAAAAAATTAAGTAGCTTGCACGAGTTCCGTCCGAATTACCAGTTGGTCATGTGTCACTCTCCATAATTACACACATCTACCACGTATCAACGTATCGTTAAGACGTTAAGCTCCCCCCAGGGACCATGAATCTCGAAGCGGTGCTGTAAGAAAACGAAAACGCAATTATAACATGTCGGAGAAAGGCCTTATGGGCCTGATTTGGGCCTTTACGACACCGGTTAGTACCTATTCGTGTTGCCAAACACAACTCTAGTTCGTTATAAGGGTAAGGACATACTCTTCATCTATAAATAACGAAATCAACGAGTTAAACGAGAAAAATTCTGGATCGGAGAGCTTCGAAGCCTGGGAATTTTCTTTGTACCCTCCCCTTCGTTCTTCTCTGATCTCGAATTCCACATACCAATTATCGTATCTCCTGATTTTGATTTCTTTCTTATCACTATGTTCTGATAACAAAAAGCCCACACCTCCCCTCCAAAACGTTGTCTTCTCTGTAAAAACCCACTTTGTCGTAACCAAATCTAGGGTTTTCTCGAGTTCGCTTTCTCTTGTGATCGTGAGATGTCTCGGTGTTATCCGTTTCCACCACCTGGTTATGTACTGAAAGAAATCAACAAGGATAAGTATCTGATCGATTCGATCAAGGTGAGCTATTCAAAGTCCCATGGCTTTTGGTCTTTTTTCTAAATGCTCTGGGGTCATGTGATTTTTGAATGCTCAGCTTCCTTGTCTATGGTTGTTATAATCGTATGTCAATTCAAGAATTTGATCACCATAAAACAAAAGTAAAAAGTGTAATTTGCAATGTAGATGGAAATAATTAGAATCTTACTTAAAAAGAAAAACATGTAAAAATCTTATGTATGTCAAAAGCATGGAATTGAATTATTAGACTCAATGTGAAATTCAAGTATATAGCTGACTTTGTAAGCAACTATATAGCCAATGTCAGAATGGGTACTTTTGGATTTGGGATTCTTGACCATATAACCAATGTAGAGGGTGTTCTTGGCACTATGTTGTACTAATTGAAATATATGGCATTATAGACTGTTGCAATTAGCATCCTTCTTTATCCCTTTCCCAATGAGTTGGAGTTTTACTTTTTACTGGAAAAGCAAAATTATTGACATTTAATGTTGTTGTTCCATTGGGTTTTGTAAATCCAGGGGGCAAAGGATGAAGTTAAGAAAGATAGAAAACACAAGAGGAAGGATAAAAAGAGAAAGGAGAGGGAAACTGAGGCGGGTCGAAGCAGAAACCACAGGCATAAGAGACGGCGCAAAGATGAAGGCGCAAAATTAATTAACAGTGAGGTCGAGTTCTTAGAGAAGAGCTGCCAGACAGTGGAACTTGAGCTACAATCATCGTCTCAGAATTCTTGTGATAGCACTCTTCATAGCAATGAGAGATCAAAACAAATTCAGAGTCAGCCCCTTGATGGTAGGCATAACGACTCTGGTGAGTTTGTTTGTCTTTACTTGTTGTTGGGTCTGTTTGCTTATGGTGTCATTCTTTCTTGGTTTGAAGAAACCGGCTTACGGACCCGGTTAGCTGAAAAGGATCCTGAGGCTGAGGTGATGATGTCCAACAAGGATCAAAAACAGCGATTTTCCCGGGAAAGGTTAGATGCTTCTCTGTCTGCTGCTCCAAAGGAGTCTGTTGGTCATCTTTATTCCATCACACAAGATGCTTTAAGGGTCTGTCAAGAAAAAAGAAGAGATCCGTCGAGAGACATCACTACAGAGCTCAGCAAAGACAACAGAAAAGTTAGTAGAAAAGATACGATGCCATCATCATCTTTATGGACTCATCCAGAAGAAGAGAAACCGTCCTCTAGTCATCAGGAAACCATTGGACCTTCGAAGCTATCATGCAAGAAATGCCCTCCTTCCATGGCCGGACAATTTTTGAATCTCATCGACAACTGGACTCCTGCTCCTGTTGAGAGCAAGCTCACTGACTCTGAAGATCAAGAATGGTGGTTGTTCATCAAGTTTGGAGCCAAAAGGCAACAAGTTAGCAACCAGAAAACCAACCAGGGAAGTAGTTCGATGGTGTGGCCAACTGCTCGATTTCTTCCGGAAGCCGAACTACACGCATTGCCGTTCACTGTCCCGTTCTGATTTCAACAAAGCTGGTCGAGAGAGTGGTTAACATGACCAACAAATAGTTTTTTTTTCCCATGTATTTTTTAGATTAGCCTTAAGACTGAAAAACTCAGAATTATATATGTGATTCTTTGTAGATATGCTGGTAATATAGTAAACCATTATTATGTGAATAATATATATTTGCTGGTAGATAGTATCATAGTACTCCTTAGGAAAAATAACTTGTTTCAAAACTGGGGCAATGTGCAACCGTGTAGTCTATGCGGCGCTGGTAGAGACTAGCTCGTAGCCATTTATTTTTTGTTTACCTATTCTCCAATACGGTGTGGAACTATTCGTGTGCCAAGCTAATCAGGCACTCAATCAGTCGTGATTAGAAGAACTACACTCTCCAAGCAAGATTCTCTCCTCATCCACCTTGCTATGAGTTCACTTACTAAACTTTGTTTGCCTAATACTGTACACAGTTTGGATTTCAGTATAGATTTGGTTCGAATCGAAGCAACTCAAAAATGAAATAATATTTAATGGTATGCTTATTACTCTCCCTGTTCCAATATATGAGATCTTTTAGCCTTTTTTATTTGTTCCATTTTTGTAAGATTGTTTCAAGTTTTCTATGCATTTTTGTAACAATTTTGACTATTTAAATTCTTTTATCCGGTCCGAATTAGTTTTATTACACTAGAATTGGATTCGGTTTGGAGTCAATTGTAGTTATTGGTTTCGATAAATAAAAACCGACTTCGGTTTGGTGAAAGAGACTATGGGCCGTTGGATCTAAAGTTTAAGTAGAAACATCGAAACGTGGATAGCGAGAAAATCCTACACGTGTGAAGCATGACATTTTCCCATCCAAAGACTTTTGTTAGAAGGTAGTTTTTTTTTTTTTTTTTTTTTTTTT
>NC_025699.1:26608661-26631257 GCF_000633955.1 Camelina sativa
TTTTTTTTTTTTTTTTTTTTTTTTTTTTTTTTTTTTTTTTTTTTTTTTTTTTTGTCAAACGAAAGAAACCTGAAAACCCAGAGAGATCGAGATTGAGATTTAGAGAAAGACGAAGAAGATGATCGCAGACGGAGCAGAAGATGAAGAGAAGTGGCTCGCCGCCGGTGCTGCTGCTTTCAAGCAAAACGCATTCTACATGCAACGCGCTATTGTAAATTCTGCTCTCTTTCTCTCTATCATCACTTCATTTGTTTGTCCGTGAAATTGAGATTGAGAAATTTTTAAATTCGTTTGGCACTTTTTGTATCATGAATCTGATGTGTAGAATTTGGAGGAGAACCCTAATTTTGTTGTTTTTTTGGTTGATTAGGACTCGAATAATCTGAAAGATGCTCTCAAGTATTCGGCTCAGATGCTCAGCGAGTTACGGACTTCGAAGCTATCACCTCACAAGTACTATGATCTCTGTGAGTTGTTTCCTTCTTCTGATGTGCCATGATAATGTGTTTTGCTAAATCCCTATAGTTAACTTACATATGGGTTCTTTTGTGTGTGTGTGATATCTGATTTGATGGTTTTAGATATGCGAGCTTTTGATGAGTTGAGGAAACTTGAAATTTTCTTCATGGAAGAAACTCGGCGTGGCTGCTCGGTCATTGAACTCTATGAGCTGGTTCAGCATGCTGGTAACATATTACCACGTTTGTAAGTGACTGATACAACCCCTCTCTCTTGTCTGTCCCTATCTTTTGGCAAGCTTTTTTAATTGTTCTGGACTTCGTGAAATGGATAATGCCCAGTTTTAACTTTGAATCATTTTGGTTCTTATTATCCCAAATTCAAGTGATACCAAAGCTAGTTTACTTGATTACCTCTAAATATTGCTGGCAGTTCTTTAGTGTGTTCCCTTTTCTAGCTAAACTACTATCTGTTAAAGAAAACTTCCCCCTTCCTAGGTATCTCCTATGTACAGCAGGATCCGTTTATATCAAAACCAAGGAAGCTCCTGCCAAAGAAATTCTTAAGGATCTTGTTGAGATGTGTCGTGGGATTCAGCATCCTCTACGTGGTCTCTTCTTGAGAAGTTACCTTGCGCAAATTAGTCGAGATAAATTACCTGACATTGGTTCTGAGTATGAAGGGTAAGCACGCAGACTCTATTGATAGGTTTGTATTTTCATAGCAGGCGGACTCGCATCTGTGCTTATTTTATCCCCTTAGACCATGGTCCCTAATTTCTTTTGATGTCATTTAAGATATTAGGATGTTGACTGTCTGCTGGGTCAATTAGCCGTGTCTATATTCGTATCAGTATCCATTCTATTTGGTCAAGAAACTTTTGCTACTGATATACTGAAATCTTGATTCATCTAGTTAATGACTTGTTTGCTGCCCTCTACAGAGATGCTGATACAGTCACAGATGCAGTGGAGTTTGTACTATTGAACTTTACTGAGATGAATAAACTCTGGGTCAGAATGCAACATCAGGTGAGTTATGATTCAAAATTGGTATACACCCTTCTACCCATTTTAAAAACGAGCTTGCCAGAATGTTTGCACGTCATGGAGATATAATTGGACTATGAGAGCATGATTCTGATCACGCAGGTGTTGTATTGCTTGTGAATCGTTACCCTTTGATGATCCTGAGTTGAGGCTTGCTATCGGACTTTCTGGTCTGCAGGGACCTGCTCGAGACAAGGAGAGACGGGAGAAAGAGAGGGGCGAGCTTCGTGACCTTGTAATATGACTTTCTTATGGCTGGTAGCAGTGTACTGAAGTGCCTACCATTGGTTTTGTACTGACGGAAGCGTACGTTTTTCCTCACGTATCAGGTTGGAAAGAACCTTCACGTGCTGAGTCAGTTAGAAGGTGTGGACCTTGATATGTACAGAGATACAGTTCTTCCTAGAGTCTTAGAGCAGGTAAAATATTATATCCTATAAACACACATACACATGCAAACTTAGTTTATTTCCTAACCAAAAACTGATATTTGTCGGATGATTTCTCAGATAGTGAACTGCAGAGATGAGATTGCCCAATATTACCTAATAGACTGCATCATTCAAGTTTTTCCTGACGAGTATCACTTGCAGACTCTAGATGTACTTCTTGGGGCTTGTCCACAACTGCAGGTAGTCTGAGTCTCTCTCATATTTAGCATTATGCTCTACTCCCATTTATCTAATTGGTTGTGTTAGACAAGGCGCCCCGTCACTACGTATTTGTATCAAGTGTACTTTCGTTTTTCTTTTTGGTGTCAGTTGGTCACTAATTTCCTGTTTTTCACACTTCGTCTCTTGTTGTCTTCTCAGCCATCAGTTGACATCATGACAGTGCTTTCACGTTTAATGGAGAGGCTGTCAAATTATGCTGCTTTAAATGCTGAAGTATTACCTTACTTCCTGCAAGTTGAAGCTTTCTCAAAGTTGAATAATGCAATTGGAAAGGTAACATTTACGTGTAGGCTGTGATAAACTTGCTGGATATGTGCAGTTGCACTTTTTTTTCTGTAATAAAGGATGAAAGTAATGGCAGCTTAGAAATCCTGTTAACCAGACGTGTTAGCATCACAAGAAGGCACAGCTATTTTGTTGCCTGACATTTCTATTTTTAAGTAAAACTCTTTCACTTTAGACGATTCCGTCGACATGTAGAAAGATGCAGTGTTCTTTATGTGTTGGATGTATCTGCTGCAAAACGTGACCCTTCTTTACACAGTTCTGCATATTTGCTGACTTCTTAAATTATGTGGTTTTGACACCTTTTTTCTTCGATGAAAAAGTTTCTTAGTGGATATACTATGATGTTGTAGGTGATAGAAGCACAAGAAGACATGCCTATTTTGAGTGCAGTAACCCTATATTCCTCCCTTCTCAAGTTTACTCTTCATGTTCACCCTGATCGGCTTGATTATGCGGACCAAGTGTTGGTCAGTTTTCTTATAGCGACTGTATTTACCTATTATTCTCTTCTTAATTCAACTTTAAATACTTTGTGTTCAGTCAATGGTGCTTAATAACTCTATGGATCTCATTAATTAGATAATTTTGTCATTCTACTCACATTGCTGACACATTGCTAAATTCGTGATACTTGTGTCAGAAGATGCCAATCTTTTTTTATAAAGAAGAAAAATTGGATTCTGCTTCATCTTTGTTTATTTATTCTGGTAGCGAATGTTAGTTCAGCAATTTATGTATTATTCGGTTATATGTATGTGCTTCTTGTACAAGTTTATGGTACATTACATTGTAGAAAACTTCATACTATGTATCTTATACAGATGTTCTACTGGAATAAGGTACATTGGATAAAAGAGTTTGAATCTAATGTTCTTCACTCTCTTCCCAGGGATCATGTGTTAAGCAACTGTCCGGAAAAGGAAAGATTAATGACACTCGTGCAACAAGGGAGATTGTCTCGCTTTTAAGTGCTCCCCTAGAGAAGTATAATGATGTTGTCATCGCCCTTAAATTAACAAACTATCCCCTTGTAGTGGAGTACCTTGATAACGAAACAAAGAGAATAATGGCTACTGTTATAATTCGAAGCATTATGAAAAACAATACTCTTATTACTACAGCAGAGAAGGTAGGGTACTTTTATACCCTAACCCTTTGGGTTGAGCTATTTGTGTGGTAAAGTTGAATTTCTTTGTCTTGGTTTTAACTTGTTAGGTTGAAGCACTGCTTGAACTAATTAAAGGACTTATCAACGATTTGGATGAGCCGCAAGGTCTTGAGGTTTGTAAAAACATTTTTGTGATACTTTCTTTCTTGTGCTTTGAGACATATTCGATCAATTACTTGTGGTACAAATATAAGAGCCAGAACCCCAAAAGAATGTTAAGTTTTGACTTCTGTACATATCTTTCTACCCTCTTAGGTTGATGAAGATGATTTTGAGGAAGAGCAGAATTCTGTCGCGCGTCTCGTTCACATGTTATATAATGATGACACGGAAGAGATGTTTAAGGTGCATGGAGCTCTTGCTTATTCATATTTGTTCATGTGTGTCATAACTTTATGTTGACATTAGGCTTTCTAATTATTGGCTTGCATTTAGATTCATAATGTTTTAGGGCACTAGTTCTATTGCATTTACTCACAGTTGCCTTTATTTCTTCGTTTGTAATTTTCCAACTCAGTCATAAATTGTACTTTATCACCAGGAGTCATCGTATCCTTCAACATTCTATAAAGGTTTTGGCTTTCAGTGATTGAAGTTGTTTCGTTGAATTTCAGATAATCAGTATCCTGAAGAAGCATTTCCTAACAGGAGGGCCAAAGCGCTTAAAGTTTACCATTCCTCCCCTTGTTGTTTCTACTCTAAAGGTTTGACTTCTTAAGCGAAGTTATTCAATGTACATAGAGTTAAGTGTTTTGATGCCAATCTTTAAAGCCTCTCACAATTTATGTCGAGTTTAATTTGCGATGACATGGGTTTGTTGTTTCTTTTATCTGTCATACTGCATTGATGTCTATCTGATATAGTTTGTTAAACTTTTCTTCTTAAATTTTTTGTTATATTTTGTTTGAATTGTAGCTAATCAGGCGATTGCCAGTGGAAGGAGACAATCCTTTTGGAAAAGAGGCTTCTGTTACTGCTACTAAAATATTCCAATTTCTAAATCAGGTAAGTTTTCCTAACATTCCACTGCCTATAGTGTTCAGATCTGTTTTTATTTTATTTGTGTAGATCAATGTGTGTCAGAGCTACATTATTTGAAGTAAACTTGGCCAAAGTTAGAACATACAACTGATCCCCACAGTCTTCAGTTCTTGTCTTTATCTGACGGAATTTTTGCTTGTTTCAGATTATTGAAGCACTACCTAATGTTCCATCACCTGACTTGGCATTCCGGTTGTACTTGCAATGTGCTGAGGTAGACAAATTACCTGTTATTAAGTATGCACTGACATCGGTAAAATGCTCACAGATTTGTCCTCTATCATCAGGCCGCGAATAAGTGTGATGAAGAACCTATTGCATACGAATTTTTCACCCAGGCATACATCTTATACGAAGAAGAAATTTCAGTAAGTTATATCTTCGACTTTCATATGTCTGGTGTCTAAACCAAAGTAACTGGGTGAGTTTAACTCTCTTCATAACTTGCCTTTTGAACAGGACTCAAAGGCCCAAGTGACTGCGTTACAACTTATAATTGGAACTCTGCAAAGGATGCACGTATTTGGTGTTGAGAATAGAGATACTTTAACACACAAGGCTACGGGGGTATTTCCTCATGAATTATATGTTAATTAGTCTCTTGCCATATTCAATTGTCTCTGCTTAAAGTTTGATAAGGGAAAAACTTATCCTCTTGCAGTATTCAGCGAAACTTCTAAAGAAACCTGACCAATGTCGAGCTGTTTATGCATGTTCTCATCTATTCTGGCTTGAAGATCATGAGACCATACAAGATGGAGACAGGTATATTTCCGTGTGTGCAATACAACACAATGCGTGTTATAACTCACCACCTGATCGTAATTTTGCTTTTGAAATCAGGGTTCTGCTTTGTCTCAAACGAGCGCTTAAAATTGCAAATTCGGCTCAACAAATGGGTAGCAATGGTCAGGGTAGTGCAGGATCTGTTACCCTCTTCATCGAGATACTAAACAAGTAAATGGCTATTTTTGCTTTATATCTCATTTTCTCATCCCTTGTGAGAAGCAAACAGCATCATGTAATAATGTGAATTTTTGGCAGGTATCTTTATTTCTATGAGAAAGGGATTCCACAGATAACAGTTGAATCAGTGGAGAGCCTGATCCAACTGATCAAGAACGAAGAATCAATGCCATCTGATCCATATGCTGAATCGTTGTTTGCAAGTACGCTTCAGTTCATGGAGTTTCAAAAGCAGAAAGGCGGTGCCATTGGTGACAGATACGAGGAGATCAAAGTATAGAATCTGATTTGGTAAAAAAGAAGTCACCTTTTGTTTTTAAAAAAAGCTTTGGGTCGTTTGGGAATTAAGAAGGGACTTGTGTTGTGTTGGTTACTTGCGGGTTTTGCTGTGTCTATACGAATCTTTTTTTATTGGTCACACTTGTTAGTACTCTTACATTGAGGTTAACATTGGATCTTAGGTGAGTGAGGTATTTGTATTCTATTGACGCACAAAAAAACATTTTCTTGAATCATGTTTTACCAAATAAGTTGTTGTCAGTCTTAACGCAGGCATAATTAACAAACTTTAACGACCTATATGAGGTTTCATTTCGATTACTCTACTCTTAGTAGCTAGTATCGTATCAAATAAATAAAAATAAGAATTTTCAATTTTGTTATGGAATTTTATGCAGTTCACTTTAGTCTTTTTTACACATGACATTTGTCATTTTTGCTGAAAAAATTAGACAGTGAAAAAAAAAAAACAGAAGCTCAATTCAATTCATAGAAAAACTTTGGTGACAAACTGACAATAATAAATAAATTAATTTGTAAGAAACTTTTGTTAAAAATGTTAAAAAGGAAAAACAAATAAAACAGAAAAAAGAAACGAGAAAAAGAAAGAAAGGAAGAGAGAGCAAAAGAATAGGGGAAGTTGATGGAGGAGATTGTTCCTTTTGTGAACGCTTCAATGGCATAAATTTCCGGCCATAACATTTCTTCTTGCTTCCTTCCTCTCTTTCTCTCTCTCTCTCTCCCTAGTTTCTCGATTCGATTCATCATTCTTGTTCACCTTCCTTATTCTTCTTTGATTCATCCCCTCTCTTCTTATCTCTCTACATTTAGGGTTTCCTGTTTTGACATTTCTAGGGTTTTTCTTGTTTGTTCTGTACCGTAGACGGCGAATTGCAAAAGGGGGAAAACACCGCTATCGAGGCCTTTATTTTTTTTTAATAATTTCCCTTTGTTGTGGTTTCCCTCAGGTTTTGTAGATCTGAGGTTGCTATTTTTGAATATCATCATCCTCCATCATCTAGAGTTCTTTTGGTCGTGTGTGATCAAAAAACGGTAGCTCCATTTCTGGTGGAGGAGAAGAAGAAAAAAGCGTAAGGCAATGAGCGCTTCGAGGTTCATAAAGTGTGTCACCGTTGGCGACGGAGCTGTTGGCAAAACCTGTTTGCTGATTTCTTACACCAGCAACACTTTTCCTACGGTATACAATCCGATTCTCCAACCTTCGATTCAATCATATACAAAGCTGTTTGTTTTTGTTATTGACTTGTTATGTTGGAGATTTGTATATCATTCAATCTTGTGGCTTTCTCTGGAACAGGATTACGTACCGACTGTTTTCGATAACTTTAGTGCTAATGTGGTTGTTAACGGGAGCACTGTCAACCTAGGACTATGGGATACCGCAGGTACTGACATTATTGGGATATTTGTTTATACTAGCAGCAGCAGGTTTGGACTTTTCATAATTTGTGTGGGTCTGAAGTTTTGTTTTGTTGTAACAGGGCAGGAAGATTATAACAGATTAAGACCTTTGAGTTACCGCGGTGCTGACGTTTTCATCTTAGCATTCTCTCTTATCAGTAAGGCTAGTTATGAGAATGTCTCCAAGAAGGTGCGTTTTGAATTGAAAAGTTTGCTACAAGTTTTTGTTATTGACAACTAAAAAAAAGGTTTTCTGGTTTGTGATTTTTGCTGCTTTATTTCCTGTTTGTAGTGGATCCCAGAGCTGAAGCACTATGCCCCTGGTGTCCCAATAGTTCTTGTTGGAACCAAACTAGGTAACTTGTTCTTTTGGCACAAAATTCCTTTGTTTCGTATTCGAGAGATAAAACACGCTCCTGCTTTTTGGTTTTCCTCGTTGTTTCAGCTTCTCTGCATAGTTGTAAAACTATTTCACACTACCTTATGATACATTTACTGCTCCTGCAATAATCCAAGATATGTTTAAGCTTTGCTTCACCAGATTTGTGTTTACAGTACAATACATTCATTGGTTCTGTTTTGATTTGTTCACTTCCAAGATATATCCATGTAGTAGTATAGGACATTTTAGCTCTTTTTATCTAGTGGAAATTAGGGCTGGTTTCTGGAGTATTAGTGTATTACAAATCCTACAATAATCTAGGTTTACAAGCTTGACTGTGATTTTTCTTCTTTCTATTCTATTTAATATTGTGATAGAATACGGATCAAATGGTTTATCTTATCTTACACTTTCTCGTGATAGTTAAGTTGTAAGACACAACCCAACCACATGCATTAAGAAGCTGTTGGGTGTCTAGGAATTAGGGCTGGTTTTTCTGAGTATTACAAAGGTGCAATAATCTAGGTTTACAAGCGTGTTTATGATGTTTTGTCCTCGGTTGTAATGAACTTCGCGATACATTATGCATCATATCTCACATTTTCTCGTGATAGTTAACTTGCCACCTCCTTTGTAAGAGACAACTACATGCATGTAAGCAGCTATTGGATGTCTGGCAATTATAAAGCTAATAGAAAAGTCTTATACAAGACCTTCAGTCAGAATTGGTGTAACCGATTCTGTTTCTTACTTTTAAAACCACTGCTTCACTTTCGGCCTGCTGCCTGAACCATTTAGACGTAATTTTTATTTTTTTGACTTTTTGTCTGCTGCTTATGCGCTTTTTTCATCATATATGTCAGATCTTCGGGATGACAAACAGTTCTTCATTGACCACCCTGGTGCTGTACCTATTACCACTGCTCAGGTACACAGAATTTTCTTTAAAACGGGTCAATATACTCAGCTTGGTACTTAAACGAAACCCTCTTAACCATTCCTCACTTTGGGCATCAAAGGGAGAGGAACTGAAGAAGCTAATTGGAGCTCCTGCATACATCGAGTGTAGTTCAAAAACACAGGAGGCAAGAAACAAAAACTTCCCTTTTGTTTTAGAGTATTATTACACATTACCTTGTTTCTTTTACTTGAGCTTTTTCTCAAAGCTTCTGTGTTTTTCTTTAATGAAAGTGCAGAACGTGAAAGGTGTATTTGATGCAGCAATCCGAGTGGTTCTTCAACCTCCAAAGCAGAAGAAAAAGAAAAGCAAAGCACAAAAAGCCTGCTCCATTTTGTAATTTCTCTACGTTTTCGTATGTCTCTCTATCTCTCTCTGTCTCTTCCACTCGTCTAGTGAAGGCTTAAGAAGAAAACACATTGGGCTTAAAGGTTGTTCCAGGGTTCGAAGAAGTAAGCTCTCTTAATCCTTTAAAAAAACGATTACTTCTGTTTTACTGATAAATAGTTTCCAGCTTTGGCTGAGACCTAATATTGCACTACTACTCTACCTCTCTATTATTCCTTCCATTTCAATGACTAGTTGAAGAATGCAGAGATGTTGGATTTTCCACTTCAACTTTACATAAGTCTACTAGTTTGTAGATTAATAAACAAGTAACACAACCAAAAGTCTCACACTAGTATGGGATTTATATAAATTTCTCAATGGTATATTCAGATGGTGCAACCAGTTTTGGTATGTTTTCATGTCTTGAATACTTTGAACATGGGATTTCGTTCAGTATGCTTTGAGGTAGTAGTGGTATCATACAAAAATCAGAATTTTGTGTCAAAATATGCCAGTCGTCTACCCTCTGTAATATATTTCCATATGAATTAACCTCTCAACCTCCACTTCTCACCCATCACAAAATCCTCAAAACAAGAGAAGTAAACCCAAAAAAACAGAGCAATCTCAAAAATCTCACTAAAATCAGCAGAGACACAAATAACTACGGTGCAAGTCACCGATTCGATGAAGCTGCCCCTTTTTGCCATGCAGCTAGCCAGTGCCTCTGTTTTTCCGATAAGTTACTACCGACCAGAAGTACTTTCTTACTTCATATAGAACAACGTATAAGTTCCTTCAGACATATTTTGAGTCAATGGTACTTGATGAGTCTACAGAGTTTATAAAGAAATTAACACAAGTTAATAAACCGTTTGGCTTGCTTCATTAAGGAAGAGGACACCATAAGCTGAACATTTATCACCCTCTCCCTTTCTCATAACCTTAAAAACGATTACTGTATTTTACAGACCTAATATTACACTACTACAACTTCACATACTTAGCTGCGCTAGCTCAGCCATTAGATTGATTTGAGTCACTCACTAAGTAAATCAATCTCATTCCAGTTTCAAAAAGGGCTTACCTAATATATGCTAGAATCTCATACTCCCGAGTTACTTGCTACCGTTGTCGTATTCTCAATTCCACATCAACGTTTGAGGGAGAGATCTTTATTAGGTAATACGGAGTCTGATGTACTCATATCCCCATGAACACTTTCTTTTGGCTTCAAATCTGGCAAGATATTGCCTAGATCTTGGAAAGGGGTTCCTTCCGGAGCATCTGCAAAGCGAACCTGTAGGTCTGCCTCGAAAAACCCTTCTTCAAACCATCTAATAATTTTTGAAACAGGGAACGGTCCCCAAATCTTTCCTTCAGGATATATATACAGTATTTTACGTTCAGCATTTCGTATCACACAACTCTGGCAGATCTCAGACGTGTCTGCATATGGTCTCAAAACACCACATTTACAACATGTAAAACGAGGAGCAGTACTGTTTGCCTTCTTTCTTTTTTTTTTGTTAAAGACACTGTTTGCCTTCTTCAATGCTCCATCGTACACTAACCGTTGTTCCTTGTCAGTGAGCAATGTGTTAGCTTCCTGAATCAACCTGAAGGCAGTCTCTGCACCGGGGAAGTGGTTTTTGTCAGGATGGAGAAGCAAAGCGAGCTTCTTGTACTGCTTCCTGATTGTAACATCGTCAGAAGAAGGCATAACTTGAAGAATATTGTACCAGTCCTTGAGACCGTTGATTTTCTTGACGGCAGAAGTGTGGACATCACATACGGCTAACATCTGTGGTAAGCTGTGAAGACCTGAGAAGAGTCTCTGACTCTGAGCCCCCATTAAAAGACGCTTGGCACCAACAAAATCACCATCTCGCATCAACTTATCTACCAATGTCTTTGTCCTAGCGGCCTCTTCCTCGTTACCTACCATTTCTTCAAGAAAAAAAAAAGAAACAATATGAGAAACTGGAGATTAAACTGCATATAGGGAGATACTTGACCGAACTACACAAATCGACCTTCAAGAGAGTTCAGAAAAATGCACTTGGTCACATATTATTGTTCAGATTATATAGTGGATAATATTTCTAACATGAGAGGGCTCAAGACTCAAGCTCATTGTATTCATTTTATAGCAAGCATCAAATAATTTTTCTTGTTCACCTGAATGCTTAACCAAAATCAAAACTTATTTTGTAACTCCATAACCAGTTTCAAGCTATACTACACAATCGTTAAAGTTGCTAATTTTTGTTTTAGAACAAAAAAAACTTGATGGAAGAAGCTTACTTGGGGGATAAAAGCAGAGAGATCTCCAAAGCTACACACAACTGTTGAAAAATGTTTATGACCTTGAAGAGATTTATAGGAAAAGCGAAGTAAATGTTAGGTTTTTTTGTTTTTTTTTTGGGCAGTTGTAGCACCAATAAATTTATTATTTGGCTAGTTCCAAAGCTTGATTTTTTTACTACGTAATTTCTAGTGTTGTCAAGTCCTTAGATTATGAAAGATGATCTTCTCTGTAATAAAGGAGATATGTTTCTGTACTCGTCGGCGTGACAGCGATAGATGTGACTCTAACATCATTAACTGCCTAGATTCTTTTCTTTTTCTTTGGAAGATCATAAAATTTATGTTTATCATCCAAAAACACTACTATTACAGTATTAACTATTAACTGCCAAGATTTTTTTCTTTTAACTAAATTTTATTAGAGAATTCCTCATTGGCAAGACACTTTCAACATAAAGCCTAAATCCTTATCAGGAAGAAGAGTATGATTCATTCTTTAAACCAAACACAATTGCTCTATTTGTATTTGGAGGAAGACCACATTTCGAATAGTTAACCGACATGTTATAGCTGCCAAAGATACAGAGCACATGCACAAATTAGCTTTGTTGCTAAACGATGCCATTTCAAACATACACTTGGTCGATACTATTATAGTTCAGATTATATAATGGCATAATGCTTGCTAACGAGAGAGAGGGTTCAAGAAATAGACATCTTTTTTTTACATGCTATTAAGTTTACATCAATCATTTTGTTAAGAGGAGATTTTCGATACAAAGAGTTTGGTAGGAATTTATTTGATACAGAGATTTTGTCCTCATCATACTATACTAATCTTTTAAATTGTGACAACATGCTACTGTATTAATTACTGTACTTAGAATATGACCCGTGCTAGAGCACGGGTTGAAATTCTTTCATTTTGTTTGTTTGGTATCATATATGTGATTATTTTATTTGTTTTAAAATATTTTTTAGATGGAACACTATACCATGAAATCATATACTGATTATGACTTATGAAAATAATATATATTTTGTAAGATATATTCTATTATATCTAGATTTTGACCCGCAGTATAACGCAGATTAAGTTGTGTGATAAAAAATTATTTTTTGTTTGTTAATTTTGTTTGATTTGTTTAGTGTTTAAAATTATATATTGTATTTTGATTGTTAATTCTATAACTTAACCTATAGTATGACACATATTAGTTTTAGGACCAAATATGTAATGTATGTTTGTCAAAATCATCGTGACCGAGAAAACCAACAAAAAAACATTATTCCAAACTTAAATTTAATCCGAGAATTCATATTTTTGAAATTTTAACCCGTGCTATAGCAAGAAACCATATTCTTTTGAATTTTTTTTCATATTATAGTGACATATTATTGACCCGTACTATAATAAATCAAATTAGAGTGTTTAATTTTGATCTATTATATATTTATGATATTCTTAAAAATATCAAATTAAACTATTTTTAAAGATTCCAAACTAAATTATTTTAAAATTTTATTATAGTATATAAAACTATACAGTTCAACAAAAGAAATATATGAAATGAACTTAAATATTCAAATTTCTAGTCGTTACTCAGTTAAAATTTTCTGATAAAGTTAGGTAATATTTTATTTTTAGCATAATCGGAAATCACTTGTAACATGTGGGAAAGTGATTAATTTCTATTAAATTCTGAGATTTTTTTGCCTAGATATAGTTAGTTGAATATTCCCTTAAAAAATTTATTTTATTCTTTGAAATATCTTTTTTAAGAGGATTCTAATCCTAAATCTATATAATCTATCACATAATTAATCCATATAACCTAACAAATAATTGATCTTAGTTATAACTTATATTAATATTATATGGTCTACCAATTTGAAGTCGTGTACTTCCGTTTTATTAAATAGGTGATTTAAGGTGTATCCCTTGGAACAAATCATCAAATTCAGCATCTCCCCTCTGTTTTTGAATTATAATACATATCGTAGAAGGTAGAACAACTGGCCCATTAGCTCAGTTGGTTAGAGCGTTGTGCTAATAACGCGAAGGTCGCAGGTTCGAAACCTGCATGGGCCATTTTGTTAACCGTTTTTTTTTAAATTTGGCCGGTATACAATACATTTGCCTTCCTTACCTTAAAACGACATACAACAGCACTGGAAACTTTGTCGTTTAACTTCACATCTTCAAAACAAGTGTATACATGTAGTATTCTTATTAAGTACAAAAATGACCCAAAAAAACATTCTTTGTAAACAAAAATGACCAAAAAAGCTGGATTCATTCCTCTCCCCCCCCACCCCCCAAAACCTCTTTGTCAACTACGAATTCACATATATATACAAAATGCAAGATCTCGAACCTAGTAAAAAAAAGTTCTCCAGTTAGATTTGTAGCCTTCAAGAGGAAGATGAAGTTTGGGATAGTGATGGTTTAGTGAGTGACAAAATGGTGGAGACCATAAGCTTTCGGTCTATAGGCTTTGTGAGATAAGCATCCATTCCAACCTCCAAGCATTTCGCTTCGTCAGAAGACATTGCATGCGCTGTCAATGCCACGATTGGAATGTGCAGTTCAGTGCCAATCTCTGCTTTCCTTATCGCCTTTGTTGCCTCGTATCCATCCACTTTTGGCATCTGCCATGAGACAAATGTTGAATAAACATCATTGTATTTTACATTACAAATTGAATTGAATTCAGAAAAGTGAATAGTAACTGTACCTGGCAATCCATGAGGATCAAGTCATAAGGTGAGGAATGCCGTAAGCTACTCCACGGAGCAGTCTCTTCTTCTGACGATTTGTGTTCTTCAGTTGGAGCTTGAGCATTGATAGACCTGTAGTTGAGGGAATCAACTGCTTGTTGTCCATCCCCTACTGCAGTTACAGTTGCTCCCATTTTCTCAAGCATTATGGTGGCTACTCGTTGAAGAACGGGTGTATCTTCAGCCAGCAAGATCCTTATACCTTCAAGAGATTTAAGATTCTTTCCATCCAACGCAATTCCTGAATACAAGCGATCTTTCCAATCTTCTTCTTCTGGATTCTTTTGAGTCATACTTGCAGATGTTGAATCACCTTTGCTGTTAGTGGCGTCAATGAGATAGTTCTTAAGCACTGGAGATTGCAAGGTGCTTGGTTTCACAGATTTATCTACTTGTTTCTCGCCAGATGTCTCAGAGGAATCATCGGAACTGCAAGTGTCGAACTGTGTTGGATCGATTTCTAAGCAATCGTGGGATTCATCACTTATGTTTCCTCTGTTTCTTAACCCACTAGACAAGCTTCTCTTCCGGTTTTTTATTACAGCCTCCAGAATCTGGATCATCTTTGCCTTGTACAACGGTTTGTTAACCATCATGACATGCCCTTTTCGTCTAAGTTCTGTTTTAACAGTATTGGAGGTGTCATGCTTCAACAGCCAAGCAAACTTAGCTTTGCTTGAGAATCTGTCGAGGTAGTTAAGCTGTTCCTTCCATATATCTGTAGTGAGATCAAGTACTCCTATATCCACCACTATGACAAACACAGGGTTCTCGATTTCTTTTATATTTGATGGCTCAGCTCTCAGTGGATCGGCAATATTGTGCTGTGAATCAAAGCTCTTGTCACCACTTCCGGTCTCAAACAGGTCTCTAATGATGTGAGTCAGCTCGTTCCAGTCTGATGCTTCAACAGTTGCAATGCCGTGTTTACGTAACCACTTTGATGTGATCATTCTTGCTGTACTTCCATACATAGAAAGCAAAACCTGTCACAGTCAAAACCAATAACACTTTTACAAACACGGAAGCTTTTAATCCATGATGCATTCGTCACAATTTCTTTCTCAGATTTACATACCACGAGACCGTATTTGGAAAAATCTGGCTGGATGTTTTGATCTGCAGTGTCAGGAATACTCAAAATCAAGTATAGTCTCATTAGCGTCCCTAAGCCATTCTTCTGTACTACTTTGATTTCTCCACCCATTTTGTTTACCTATAAAATTACAAAGTAGGTTTCAGATGATTTAATTGCTTTGTGACTCATCTGATTCTAAAATACAGTGACTTCACGCACCAAGTTCCGCACGATGCACAGTCCAAGACCAGTTCCTCCGTGCCTGAAGAAATATAAGACAAGTGAGCTAAAAGATTTAACTAGCAGCATAGTTTTGCTTAAACATATACTGCATGGACTTAATCATGATCACTTACGTCCGAGTGGTAGAAGGATCAGCTTGCTCAAAGCTCTCAAACACAGAGTCCCATTTGCTTGGATCTATTCCTGCATATAATAATTATATAACAAAGAAATTTCAGAATCTGGAAGATGGTGAAGTGGATAGCGAAAAGGACATATAATTAAGGAACTCAAGTGTCATACCACATCCAGTGTCATCAACCTCAAACCAAAGAACCATTTTGTTCGTATTCTTAAAAGACTTCTGGAAATGACTTCTGTGTTGCACCATTTTTGTCTTCATTGGAGCCCATGGTTTCTTCCTGTCAACAGTTAAGCTCATCTCATCATGTAGAGAATTCATGTTCTCGCACCATCCACGAAGAATAATGTGACCAGCTGCAAAGAAACCATCTTTTTAAGACTAGCAATGCATCACTGTCATTGAAAAAGAAGTGACGTTAGATGGTAACAGAACTTACTTGTTGTAAACTTAATAGAATTGCTTATAAGATTTGCAAAGATTTGCACAAGTCTTGCTGAGTCCCCTCTGACTAATGCTGGCATATCATCTGCGAAAAGACCAAAATATATGAGAGTTCGTAACCCAATAATTCACTGTAAAGAAAATTCGTCACTGGCCGTCTAAAATATAATACCAAGTCATACCAGAGAGGTCTAGAACTGTCTCTACATTGTGGTTAATACACTGCACTGAAAACATGTCAACAAGTCCTTCGAGTTCTCGTCCCAAATCGAACTCAGCTTCTTCCAGAACAAGCTTTCCTGACTCAACCTATGAAGTAGAAAAGGCAGAATTAGCTTGTAGCTGCAAATTACACGCTAGTTTTAGGAAAAGCAGAGCTGAAACAGCTAAAATGTCTACTCACTACCTAACTTATGGACAGCAGATGTAATACTAAAGCTTGAAGATTTTCTTCATGTATCAAAACTAAAATAAAATAAAAGATTCTTATAATTTCTCACCTTACTCAAGTCCAGTATGTTATTGAGGAGACGAAGGAGAGCAGTGGAGCACTTTCTGATCTGAGTGACTGTTGCATATTGCTCATTTGAAAGACAATCATCTGATATAAGAATATCTAGTAATCCAATCACAGCAGCCATAGGTGTCCTCAACTCATGGCTAGAATTATGCAGAAAATTCCAAAAAGCTCATTTCAGTATTTAGCGTTAAAAATATTTAAGAATCGCAAGAACTTGTTTCTTGCAGATACAGTGATGACTAACCTCATATTTGCCAAAAACTGGCTTTTGTAGTTGCTTGAAGCTTCAGCTCTTCTTCTTGCATCCAGTTGCCTTATCAGTTCTGCTCTTAGTTTCATCTCCTTTGAAACTCCATTTGTGAGAATTAAGATGCAGACGCACCCAATAATGAAGATGCAGACAGAAGCAGAAATCAGTATGACCAAAGTCTTGAAGGCCCTTTCATCCACTTTTCCCATAATGAACTTCCTGGGAATAATGACAACACCTACCTGCAAAATACATGAACAGAAAACTAAACAACGTGACCCTGGGCATCTAAATCTAGCTTAGACTCTTGATAGAGAAAAACTTACAATTGGAAGCCTCTTGAGATTAAGATAGAATGAATCAATGTAATATTGTTGGTCACCAAGCTTTACATTCTCAGCATGAACAACGTGTGGGCGGTTACTTCCATAAGTTTTCTCTAACCACTGAGCTCCTGCCTTGATAGCCCACTCCTCTGAATCAGTGGCTTTCATTAGCTTAGGCCCGTTTGATGTATTTGTTAAAAGAGGACCATTTGTGGAAGTAGCAAGCAAGTATCCTTCTTGAGATGTCAAGTAAATATGTCCACCATGGACTTCTACAAGATCTCTCATCAACTGCCCTACACTGTAAAGTGCAGTTGTCACCCCCACAACAGCCACAATACTCTTATTGGATGCATCAAAGACCGGCAAAGCCGCTGAGAGAAGCGGAGAGTCCATGTATTTGCTCACCGTCACATGCCAAGAAGCTTCACCATCAGGCACTTGTGAGATTCCCGCGATGTTGATCAGATCATCCGGTGGAATTTTCAGAGGCTTTCCCAATTTTTCCCCTGTTATTGGATCAAGCTGCTGCTGGTACCAAATGGCAGACATGTTCCCGTGTATTGACTGGTTGTTCCACCCGCTTACATCTCCAGGCCCCGTTCCACTGATGGAGTAGTTTTTAAGATCAGAGAAGATGTAGAATGTGCTGCTACTTGCTGGATCTCTGTGAAAAGCTTGGACAAATCCATTTCTGTAATTAATAGTTATGGCATTTAGAGCTTTGGCACTAGCAAACAGAGCCCATGTCACATCTTTCATTGCTTGATACATCTGGTCAAGTTAACAAAAATAATAATAAATAAAAGATCTCAAGTCAAACATAGGACCACAGAGAAGAAACAGAAAACAAAACCTCAACGAGTTCTTCTTGAGTAGTAGGCTTGTCATATTTTTTGATAACATATTCAGATAGCTTGACTTGAGCTGTTGTTAGCTCGGATGTGGTGTTCAAAACGCTCCACATCCGTAAGACTGGACGCTGAAGAAGCTCGTACCGAAGACCATATGCTAAGGTTTGAAGCGACTGCTTCGTGTAAACCCTCGTGAAATGCCATGTCAGAACGGTTAAAAGCCCTATCAGAATCGCTAGCATCACCTGCACACACACACACATACACACCTCAACTTACAAAGCTTTCACCTTTCTTCTCATCAAAAAGGATTGATTTTCAAGTTTGATCATAAAAACTAAACATACCAAATCAAACAAAATCAAAATCGAGAGAGAAGAAAAAACAGAACAAATCTAACCATAATAGCGAGGCGAGCAACAAAGACACTGTAGTAAGAAGACAAACAGTGACTACTCGCGTACTGAAACTCATCTTGCTCAACATCACCACGCATAATCATCCTCTCTCTTGGACTCTCAAAATTACTTCTCCAAGGGGTAACCCATTCAGTCATTTTATCAAACACCTTCCTGATCTTCATCTTCTTCTTCCTTGAACCCATTGGAGAATCAGGAAGATTCTCAATACTCACCGAGAAGCTATCTCCTCTCATGGTGTCTCAGATGATCCCAAAATCACAAACAAAGACACATATTATTAGGTCGTTGTTGTTGTTGTTGGTGAAGAAGTCTCGGTGCTTTGCTTAGTGGGAAACTAATGACTATACTGCTTCTTGTGTCACTCCCCACTTTTTTTTTACTAATACCCAAATTAAAAAATCATTAATTTAGTATAAAGAATCAGTAACCCATGAAGGAAAACTTGGAAAGCTTCAAACTTTTTGATTGAAAACAAAAAAAACACTCTTAGTCACAGAGAAGAGAAGAGTGGCCAAAATAAGATAAGTCTGAAAAAGGAGAATGAAGAAGCAAAATAGGTTCCAATTTATATACAGAGAATAAACAGAAAGATGAAATCTTTTTGCTTTTTTTTTTTATACCAAAAAGAAATCAAATAAGGGGAAAAAGCAAAGATTTTGGGCAATTGAAGTCGATCTTTTTAAAATTTGGCCAGTGGGAATGTGTAGAAGGTAATATGGCCAATGGGAGGATATTTTCAGTTATCAGGTCCACAGAAATATAAGAATAGACTGTTGTACTCTGATTTTGTAGAATTTTCCCAAGTTTTTTTTTTTTAAAATAATTTTAAGAAGAATTTAATTGAAATTTAAAGGACCCAACTTTGGGTCTTGTCGCTCTCTCTCAGAAGGTTTCAAAGATTTATGCTGGGTGGATTGGTGTTTCAGGGTCTATCTTTTACTAATACGACGACGACAAACAACAAATGTTTTTGGTAATTTTTGTTAGGTAATTTGTACGGGTTTATATTTAATATATTACTTGACTTATAAACTATACATAAAGCTGATTTAAATGTTTATTATCACTGTAATTTATAGAGTTATCACATAATTTACCAACCAAAAAAAAATTTAAGTACCAAAAGCTAAAAGAGATATGGATTGTAGCAAAACGGTAATGTTAAGTGAATTTCCACCAGNCAACACCTACCTGCAAAATACATGAACAGAAAACTAAACAACGTGACCCGGGGCATCTAAATCTAGCTTTAGACTCTTGATAGAGAAAAACTTACAATTGGAAGTCTCTTGAGATTAAGATAGAATGAATCAATGTAATATTGTTGGTCACCAAGCTTTACATTCTCAGCATGAACAACGTGTGGGCGGTTACTTCCATAAGTTTTCTCTAACCACTGAGCTCCTGCCTTGATAGCCCACTCCTCTGAATCAGTGGCTTTCATTAGCTTAGGCCCGTTTGATGTATTTGTTAAAAGAGGACCATTTGTGGAAGTAGCAAGCAAGTATCCTTCTTGAGATGTCAAGTAAATATGTCCACCATGGACTTCTACAAGATCTCTCATCAACTGCCCTACACTGTAAAGTGCAGTTGTCACCCCCACAACAGCCACAATACTCTTATTGGATGCATCAAAGACCGGCAAAGCCGCTGAGAGAAGCGGAGAGTCCATGTATTTGCTCACCGTCACATGCCAAGAAGCTTCACCATCAGGCACTTGTGAGATTCCCGCGATGTTGATCAGATCATCCGGTGGAATTTTCAGAGGCTTTCCCAATTTTTCCCCTGTTATTGGATCAAGCTGCTGCTGGTACCAAATGGCAGACATGTTCCCGTGTATTGACTGGTTGTTCCACCCGCTTACATCTCCAGGCCCCGTTCCACTGATGGAGTAGTTTTTAAGATCAGAGAAGATGTAGAATGTGCTGCTACTTGCTGGATCTCTATGAAAAGCTTGGACAAATCCATTTCTGTAATTAATAGTTATGGCATTTAGAGCTTTGGCACTAGCAAACAGAGCCCATGTCACATCTTTCATTGCTTGATACATCTGGTCAAGTTAACAAAAATAATAATAAATAAAAGATCTCAAGTCAAACATAGGACCACAGAGAAGAAACAGAAAACAAAACCTCAACGAGTTCTTCTTGAGTAGTAGGCTTGTCATATTTTTTGATAACATATTCAGATAGCTTGACTTGAGCTGTTGTTAGCTCGGATGTGGTGTTCAAAACGCTCCACATCCGTAAGACTGGACGCTGAAGAAGCTCGTACCGAAGACCATATGCTAAGGTTTGAAGCGACTGCTTCGTGTAAACCCTCGTGAAATGCCATGTCAGAACGGTTAAAAGCCCTATCAGAATCGCTAGCATCACCTGCACACACACACACATACACACCTCAACTTACAAAGCTTTCACCTTTCTTCTCATCAAAAAGGATTGATTTTCAAGTTTGATCATAAAAACTAAACATACCAAATCAAACAAAATCAAAATCGAGAGAGAAGAAAAAACAGAACAAATCTAACCATAATAGCGAGGCGAGCAACAAAGACACTGTAGTAAGAAGACAAACAGTGACTACTCGCGTACTGAAACTCATCTTGCTCAACATCACCACGCATAATCATCCTCTCTCTTGGACTCTCAAAATTACTTCTCCAAGGGGTAACCCATTCAGTCATTTTATCAAACACCTTCCTGATCTTCATCTTCTTCTTCCTTGAACCCATTGGAGAATCAGGAAGATTCTCAATACTCACCGAGAAGCTATCTCCTCTCATGGTGTCTCAGATGATCCCAAAATCACAAACAAAGACACATATTATTAGGTCGTTGTTGTTGTTGTTGGTGAAGAAGTCTCGGTGCTTTGCTTAGTGGGAAACTAATGACTATACTGCTTCTTGTGTCACTCCCCACTTTTTTTTTACTAATACCCAAATTAAAAAATCATTAATTTAGTATAAAGAATCAGTAACCCATGAAGGAAAACTTGGAAAGCTTCAAACTTTTTGATTGAAAACAAAAAAAACACTCTTAGTCACAGAGAAGAGAAGAGTGGCCAAAATAAGATAAGTCTGAAAAAGGAGAATGAAGAAGCAAAATAGGTTCCAATTTATATACAGAGAATAAACAGAAAGATGAAATCTTTTTGCTTTTTTTTTTTATACCAAAAAGAAATCAAATAAGGGGAAAAAGCAAAGATTTTGGGCAATTGAAGTCGATCTTTTTAAAATTTGGCCAGTGGGAATGTGTAGAAGGTAATATGGCCAATGGGAGGATATTTTCAGTTATCAGGTCCACAGAAATATAAGAATAGACTGTTGTACTCTGATTTTGTAGAATTTTCCCAAGTTTTTTTTTTTTAAAATAATTTTAAGAAGAATTTAATTGAAATTTAAAGGACCCAACTTTGGGTCTTGTCGCTCTCTCTCAGAAGGTTTCAAAGATTTATGCTGGGTGGATTGGTGTTTCAGGGTCTATCTTTTACTAATACGACGACGACAAACAACAAATGTTTTTGGTAATTTTTGTTAGGTAATTTGTACGGGTTTATATTTAATATATTACTTGACTTATAAACTATACATAAAGCTGATTTAAATGTTTATTATCACTGTAATTTATAGAGTTATCACATAATTTACCAACCAAAAAAAAATTTAAGTACCAAAAGCTAAAAGAGATATGGATTGTAGCAAAACGGTAATGTTAAGTGAATTTCCACCAGAACATTTTGGTGGTAATTTTGACCCAAAAAAAAAAACATTTTGGTAGTAAAGCTTGGATCACCCCATAATTATCAAAAGTAATAGTCTCTCCATTTTTATTTTTATCATTTTGGAGTTTTTTACATAAATTAAAAAAAAAGATAAATGTTTTATTATAGTCTTACATTGATAAATATATGATAAATAAATAAATACTATACATTTAACATATATAGTGTTATATATTTATTTATCACTGCATGTATATATGATACAAACAAATTTTATAACTGTAAATAATATAAAATATCATTAAAATATTAAGTTAGCATCATAGCATGGGACTCCATTACGTCCATTAATTGTTTGAATTGTAGACCTGACCTCTCAGTTATATTAAAGATTTCGATGTTCGTCAGCTTTTATAGTTACGGTTAGCTACGGTGCAACTTTTTTTTAGTATTTTGTTTGTCAAGTCAATTTTACCGGTATTCGAAGAACATTTTAGTCAATCACATT
>NC_025699.1:26631532-26634691 GCF_000633955.1 Camelina sativa
TTTTTTTTTTTTTTTTTTTTTTTTTTTTTTTTTTTTTTTTTTACAACAAAAGAATAGATTAGCTCAAGAGAGATTGTTTACAAGGTAGCTGTATGGGTAGTTGTACAAACACGTCGTGTCAGGTTGTCAGCTTTTCTATTCTGAGCGCGGAGGATTAAGACTAATGAGAAAGAGCGGAACTCCTTCCTATCAATTTGTATCTCCTCTAAATAGGGTTGAAGGCTGGCCACTCGGAAGGCGAAGACTCCATCTTCACCATGTCAGAGCAGTCAGTAAGAAAGACGACGTCTTGATTATCTGCACCAATTATACATCGCATCGCCCAGAGAAGTGCTTCCATCTCTGCATGAAGAGGTGTAAGACTACGACAGAGGTTGGAGGCCTCCATAGTGGGACCGTCCGCCCCAGAGGAGGTGCAATACCAGCCACGACCAGCATATTTGTCCGTGGTTTTCCAAGACCCATCAACAAAACAAAGGTAACCCGAAGAAGGCCTAGCGACCCCCAACCTGCGTTCGTCGCTATGCGTAACATGCTGAGCATCAACCGACACATCGACCGCTTCATCCAGCTGGGTCCGGAACCAGGCGTGAGATTCCTCTTCTGCTATTCGCAAAATCGCCAGCAGATTTGAATCCAGATTGGTGAAAACTTTATCATTCCAAGATTTCCAAATATACCACAAAATCCACGGATAAACATCCGGGGTGGGGCACTGCTGAACCCGCCAAATTAAAAATCCATATTTGTAAAGATGAAAGCAAATGGAAAGCCATCTGGCACTGTTGGGAAAGAAGACAAAGCCCAAACTTGTCTTGCCGGGGGACATTCAAAGAGAACATGATTAATTGTCTCAACTGAAAAACCACAGAAAGCACACGTTGTATCACAACTCAAACCACGTTTTCGAAGATTTGAAGTAACTGCGACACACCCTGTGATGACTTGCCAAAGAAAATGCCTAATTTTAGGAGGACACCGGATTTTCCAAACAGCAGCCTGAAGAGGTATGATGTCTGGACCACAGGGAATCCTCGCCGGTATCATCTGCCGTAAGACATGATATCCGGACTTAACCGTATAAGTACCAAATTTGGTGAAATGCCATCCCATCATGTCCAAAGAAGTTGGCAATCCTAGGGGAATAGCAGAAATAATGGCAACATCTTCCGGCACAAAAGTGCCCGAGAGCAAGGCCATATCCTAAGAATTAGTAGTCCTGTCAACGAAAGAGTTAACTCGAAGCGAAGGGTCGAGGGGCAACCCAGAGCTTAGTGCTGGTCTCGGGGATTGAGCAGGTATCCAGGGGTCAGTCCATACTGAAATGGAAGCCCTAGACCCTACCTGTGTAATGAGTCCTTTGTTAACCAGAGAGCGAGCAGACACCATACTCCGCCAGCCATAAGACGGTGAGTAGGATTTAATTGGATCCATAGGATCAGAGTTTTTATAGTAACGTCCTTTGAATACCCAAGCAAATAACGAATCCGGGACCATAATCAACCGCCAGAGCTGCTTTGCCAGCAGAGCCGTGTTATAGTCATCTAAGCACCGAAACCCTAAACCCCCTTCTGGCTTGCTAAGGCATAGCTTATCCCAAGCCATCCAGTGAAGTCCATGTGACTGATCAGAAGAGCTCCACCAGAAATTAGAGATTGCACTGGTGAGCTTCCGTGTGATCGTTTTCGGGAGATGAAAACAAGACATAACAAACGTGGGAACCGCCGTAGCAACAAACTTAATCATAAACTCTTTTCCCCCTTTGGACAACAGTCGGGCCGGCCATCCACCAGCTCGTGCATGTAACCTATCTTGAACAAAGGCAAAAACCTTCGTTTTAGCACCGCCCAAGCTCTCTGGAATACCCAAGTAGGTACTCATACGTCCAGATTAGTAATACCCAAAACCCCTTTGAGTTCCTCCCTCAAATCATTATCAACCGTGTGGCCAAATTGAATTGAGGATTTCTGAAAATTTATTTGTTGGCCGGAAACCCGCTCATATTGCTGGAGAATCCGTAAGATAACTTAACATTGTTCTTTCGTGGCATGACAGAAAAAGACTGTCATCTGCAAATAGTAAATGTGAAATCGCTGGGCGAGCCGTCGACACTTTAATTCCCGTTATAAGTTTGGATTGTTCTGCCTTCCTAAGATTAGCAATTAGTACCTCAGTGCAAAGAATGAAAAGATAAGGTGACGTAGGGTCACCCTGCCGAAGCCCCCGGTGAGGGATGATTGAACCATGGGGTTCTCCATTAAGTAGAACCTTGTACTGGACCGACGTCACACGCCGCTGACACAATACCTTTGAAATAATCTTATACCCAACATTACATAAGCTGATAGGCCGCAACTCCGTCATCCTGGTCGGGTTATTCACCTTGGGAATAAGACAAATATTAGTCATATTCAACCTTTTATCAAAAGCTCCATCACGCAGGATAGAATTGACCAAAAGTACCAAATCCGCCTTTATAGTCCCCCACACCTTTTGATAAAAAAGGGCGGTCATCCCATCAGGGCCCGGTGCCTTATCAGGATACATCATAAACAAAGCTTCCTTGACCTCTTTCTCAGAGGCATCTTTCGTCAAGATCTCATTTACCTCCTCCGTGATAACCGATTGTATTTCCTCTAGTGCATCCTCAAAATCAGATGGAGCCGAGGAGGTAAATAACCCCTGAAAGTAAGTGACCGCGGTATTTTGAATATCAGCGACCTCCGTAGACCATACACCATTGTTGATAACACTCTAATTTACAAGTTTTTAGCATCCTTTTTGTTCATATTTTGCATTGTTCATACCTCTAACTTAGCATTTTTAGACCATTTACCGTAGGAATCAAGTTTTAGAGCATTTAGGGTGTTGCATTTCTGCATTTGCATATATTGGATGAAAACAGGTGCTAAAGAGCCAAAAATGGGGGAAAACAAGGACAACTCGAGCATGTACCCGAAGGAGCCATCGAGCTACAAGAACAAGTCCGAACCCCAACACGATCGAAGAGGATCCAAGAGCGCAAAGAGCAACCCGAAGATCCACCTGAGGAGTTACCCGACTCAAGCCTCGTGTACCCCATCGAGTAGACCATCGGGCAGGTCTGGGAAGCTAGGTCAAATGGGTTTCCATATATAAACCCCCTCTTTCCCTAGCTCG
>NC_025699.1:26637126-26639274 GCF_000633955.1 Camelina sativa
ACAACCATTTGGATTGATAACCCTTTGTACTACAACTGCATAGGAAATTGATACCCTTGGTGAAAACTAGTCTATCAATTTGGCGTCGTTGCCATTTGGTTGTTTTATTTTGCTACGTTTAGGATTTCAGGACTTGCTAGATCAAGTTCGTTTGTTTATATTTGTTTCGGATACTGACTTGTTTGCTTTCGCCTTTGTTTGTTTTGAATCTCAGGTACAACCCGAGCACCCACCCGACCTGTCACTCGATCACCTGGATCGAGTTTATCCTCGAGTACACACTCGGATACTTGCCTGTGCATGCAAACACGATCCAGAGGTAGCCAGAACTTGAGTCCTTTCATCGACAACATCGACAGACCTCGGATACTCAGACAACAACAAGTTCAACTGGAACTAGCAACCATTGAGGAGACGATTAATAATCATAACGGTCCACCAGCTCCTCAAGCAAGGACCAACATAGGAGCAGGAGATGCTCCGACTACTCACACTCAGAGGAATGGCATTGTGCCACCAGCTGTGCAGAACAACAATTTTGAGATCAAGAGTAGTCTCATCCAGATGATACAGAGCAACAAGTTTCATGGACTGCCAATGGAGGACCCATTGGATCATCTGGATGAATTTGATAGGCTCTGTAGCCTAACTAAGATAAATGGAGTCAGTGAAGATGGATTCAAGCTCAGGCTTTTCCCATTCTCTTTGGGAGATAAAGCACACATCTGGGAGAAATCGCTCCCTAAGGAGTCCATCACCACTTGGGAAGCGTGCAAGAAGGCATTCCTAGCAAAATTCTTCTCCAACTCCAGAACCGCAAGGCTGCAAAATGAAATTTCCGGCTTTGTACAGAAGAACAATGAAACGTTCAACGAAGCTTGGGAACGTTTCAAGGGGTACACTACTCGATGTCCACATCACGGCTTTAGTAATGCTTCATTGCTGAGCACACTATACAGAGGAGTGGTCCCCAAGATACGGATGTTGCTGGACACCGCAAGTAATGGTAACTTCCTCAACAAGGATGTTGATGAAGGTTGGGACCTAGTTGAGAACTTGGCTCAATCTGATGGCAACTACAATGAGGAATATGATCGCTCTGTGCGATCTACAGGAGAGGAAGATGCCAAGTACAAGAGGGACATGAAAGCCCTCAATGACAAGCTCGATCAGCTCCTCAACCAGCAGAAGCATGTACATGCTATATCAGAGGAAGAGCAGTTTCAACAACAAGATGGGGAGACTATGCAGCTAGAGGATGTTAACTAAATCAACAACCAAGGAGGTTACAACAGAGGGTACAACAACTTCAAGCCGAATCCGAATCTGTCTTATCGGAACCCGAATGTTGCGAATCCTCAAGATCAAACCTACCCATCTACAGTTCAAGGGAACCAGACCCAACAGAAGCCTTTTGTCCAGTACAATNGAGACGATTAATAATCATAACGGTCCACCAGCTCCTCAAGCAAGGACCAACATAGGAGCAGGAGATGCTCCGACTACTCACACTCAGAGGAATGGCATTGTGCCACCAGCTGTGCAGAACAACAATTTTGAGATCAAGAGTAGTCTCATCCAGATGATACAGAGCAACAAGTTTCACGGACTACCAATGGAGGACCCATTGGATCATCTGGATGAATTTGATAGGCTCTGTAGCCTAACTAAGATAAATAGAGTCAGTGAAGATGGATTCAAGCTCAGGCTTTTCCCATTCTCTTTGGGAGATAAAGCACACATATGGGACAAATCGCTCCCTTAGGAGTCCATCACCACTTGGGAAGCGTGCAAGAAGGCGTTCCTGGCCAAATTCTTCTCAAACTCCATAACCGCAAGGCTGCGAAATGAAATTTCCAGCTTTGTACAGAAGAATAACGAAACGTTCAATGAAGCTTGGAAACGTTTCAAGGAGTACACAATTCGATGTCCACATCACGGATTCAGTAATGCTTCATTGCTGAGCACACTATACCGAGGAGTGGTCCCCAAGATACGAATATTGCTTGACACCGCAAGCAATGGTAACTTCCTCAACAAGGATGTTGATGAAGGTTGGGACCTAGTTGAGAACTTGGCTCAATCTGATGGCAACTACAATGAGGAATATGATCGCTCTGTGCGATCTACAGGAGAGGAAGATACCAA
>NC_025699.1:26640983-26642780 GCF_000633955.1 Camelina sativa
CACCAAAGATCAATCAACTGCCGGGTGAAGCTGTTCAAAACCCCAAGGATTATGCGACTGCTCAAGCCATTTTCCTGGATGATGATTATGAGGACAACCTCACTGGGGACAGTGATGGTCAAGATGGGGAGGATGTGGATGACTCAATGAAGAATGAGGCCAAATACTATATATCCGAGTATGAACCCGAGCCTTCACCCGAAAAGACTGATCGAGTTGATGATCGAGCACTGGTTCGAGAATCACAAACTGACGAACAACCCGAAGTAGAACCCGATGACATACACGATAGTGTTGATCAGATGATGCATCGAGTAGATGTAGAGAAAGGAGATCAGCCTCAACCACCTGCTCTGATAGGAGGGAAATTGGAGGAAAGGTTCAATGCTGCACTTGACATCCAGTTGGAGGCGCTTGCTGAGCGAATGGTTAAGCGAAAAGCTCCACCATTTAAGCTTTTGCCCCCACATGAGCTTCAGAAGGAAGCTGCAAAGGAAGCAGCTAGATTGGAGGATGAGGTTAAGGAGGTTGTCAAGGAGATCAAATTTGAAATTCTGAGAAGTGGAATTTGTTTGGATCCCGAGGTAAGAATTTTGGAAATGAAGATCCTGGCTCTTTCACATTGCCGTGTTCAATAGGATTTTGGATTTTCAAGAGCTGTTTGTGTGATCTTGGAGCTTCGAGGGTCAGCATCATGCCGCTTTCAGTTGCTAACAAGCTGGGATTCACCAACTTCAAACCAAGTAAGTAGTATCTGGTTCTAGCTGATAGAACGGTAAGGCATCCGATAGGCATTTTGAAAAATCTGCCCCTAAGGATTGGGAGATTGGAAGTGCCTACCGACTTCGTGATCCTGGATATGGATAAGGAACTGGATGATCCACTGTTTCTAGGAAGACCATTCTTGGCAACAGTTGGTGCGGTGATCGAAGTGAAACGAGGCAAGATCAGGATAGAACATGGTGAACACCTCAAGATGGAGTTTGAGGTGAAGAAAGGGGTTAAGAGGCCAAACATAGATGGTCAAGCTTTTTCCACCCGGACCAAACAAAGAAAAATGATACATCTTGAAGAGGTCAACACCACATTTGTCATGGAACCTGGACAAAATCTGGGAGATCTTTTGAACCAACCTACTGTAGTGGAGAGGATTCCAGAACCTCTTCCACATGGATCCCATGCTTAAGGAGCATGAAGAGTCAAGCTTAGTGACTTTAAACAAGCTCACTTGGGAGGAAGTCCCAAAGGTATCTTTTAATTTTAGTCTATTTGCTTTATTTACTTTTATTTAATTTTTCTATTTTTGCAATTTTATAAAAAAAAAAAAGAAAAAAAAATGGAAAATTGGGAAGAGGGAATTAGTAAACCCGAGGGTCAACCCGACACCATACTCGTCGCGCCTGATCGTGTCTCTGCTCGGGTAGCGAGTGGAGTCCGAATTCCACAAGCCAAGCCCACTTTCGGCAAAGCCCACCAACCAAACCCTAGCCTATTTAAGGGTCTCAACTTTCTCTCCCCAAGCATCACCGATAAGTTTCTCTCAACCCTAAAGTTTTTGTGTTTCATAGTTTCTATTCTCTCTCAACCTAAAGTCTTACTCGATTTTCTTTGGAGACTAACCCTATTAATCCCAAGAACTAGCTTTTCTTTTTCTTCTCCAGGACTCGACATGGAGCCAACCTCTAGAACCTACCAAAGGAAGGGAAGAAGATCCACCTCTGCCGCTGCTACAACCGTAGGAGACGCCGCTGAAGTTCAACAACCCCAAGGAAGAGGAAATGTTCCACATTCCCAACC
>NC_025699.1:26643176-26645696 GCF_000633955.1 Camelina sativa
TTCCACATTCCCGACCGTTAGGTGGACGTTTAGCCTCCCCAACCCGATGCACAACTCGATCCACCACCCGACTAGATGCTCGAGTAACCGATCGAGTAAGCCCCCGAGTTCGCTCACCGAGTCCAATGGCGAGTGCTGTCCACCGTTCTCCTCGACGTAGGGATCTGTCTACGTCCGAAAAGACGCTTACCGACCCTATGGAGGTCGATTCTGATGCTGGAGGAGAAGAATAAGGTGAGATCCAAACCTCTCAATCAAGGAGTAGAGCCGCAATAGCGAGGGGGAAGAGACTGGCTTCGGAGAAGGCTGAGAAGGTGGTTGAGAGAGCAGTGGTTGAAGAAGATCAACACGCTGAGGAGGAGGAAAGAGAAAGAGAAGAGGAGCATAGAGAGAGGACCCGCCAAGCCTCGCGGAGGCTAAAGCAAAAGGAAGTCGACACTCCGGCGAGATTGTTCAAAGTCTTCCGGAAGATGAGCTTTGTTGGTACCCGATACCCTCACCGTGAGACCATGAAGCAATTGGGCATTGCTAGAGATGTTGAATTTCTATTCGATATGTGCCACCTGGGAAATATGATGCGATCCCATCTAGAAGCTTATGAGGAGGAGACGGTCCACTTCCTTTCAACCCTAAAGCTGCACTATTTCGAGGACCACCCGACCCTACTACCCGATGGGGGGATCGGGTTCATTACCTTCTCCGTTCAGAACACGGAATACCGGCTGACTTTCAGAGAGATGGAGACGCTGTATAGCTTCAAAGCTGGTAGTGGGGAAGGTATGGAGGTCAGCAAGGAAGAGATGAGGTCCCTATGGCTGACAATAGGAGACAAGCACCCCTACAAGTCCACGAGCTCCAAATCTGCTCAAATAAGGAGTCCTGTTTTGAGGTATTTTCACAAGTCCCTCACATGCACTCTTTTTGCTAGATAAGAGACTGGGAATGTGAACGACCACAAGCTTCAGTTGTTGGATGTTGCATTGTGTGTAGTTTTGGATAGTGCTACGGATGGAACACCGCTAGTAGGAGACATATCTAGTATGTTGTTCGTGCTACTCGATCAATTCCTGTACTTGAAATCTTGGGCTGTGAAAAGGAGAGAAGGAGGCAGAGAGATCTCTATTGGGGGACTAGTTACACCAATCTTAGTGGCATGCGATGTGCCCTTAAAGGGAATTGTCCACGAACCAAGGTGACTAGATACGGACTACCTCGTGCTGGCGAGATTCCTGGCCTATGAAAGGCCTAAGACATGACATTGTTCAAGTTTGTCCATCCAACCGCCGGAGCTGCTCAAATGGTTTTACCCAATGTCGTATACACCAAGGTTCGGTTAGGACACAACATTGACTTTGCACCGCCGTTGAAAGAGCTGTACAACCCGGAGGAGGAGTCCAAGGCTGAGAAGAGAGAAGAAACCGGGCAGAGACAAGGAGATAGCTCGGAGGAGTTCGATTTTGAGGAGTATACATGCTCTCAAAAGAAACCGGTTGGAGTGAGGGAAGCTCACAAAAGGATCGGATGGTTGAAAAAGATGAACAAGTTCTTGGTGAAGAAGGTGAAGGATCTTGCCGGTTCAGTGAAGGTAATGGGAGGTCAGATCAAGGAGTTGCAAGACAAAGCAAGCTGTGCCTCAGCTCCTACCTCGGCACAAGCACCTACATGGATGGGGAGAAGCGGACCACTAGGAGGAACTCGAGGAATGCCACCTCCTGAACCTCAAAGAGCATCATCATACAAGCCCCAAGCTGAGGAGGACATCACCCGACCAGAAGCATCGAGGAAAAGCCACTCTGACGCTTACCCGACACCCAATCCGATGGGGTACACGATGCACTATCCGATGCACCCATCGAGCACCCAATCGGGTGATTATGCTGGACTTTTTCCTCCACCATACCAGATACGATTCACGATGCCGTACACAATGCACCCTGCGAGTGGATACACCGGTGATCATTCTGGGCCTCTTCCGCCATTTCTGTCCTACTACCCGATGCCCTCGATCAACACCTCGGATGCTGGTTCGAGTAAGTCGTCAGTGCACATTACTGAGCTCTCTGACGAGCAAACACCGGCACCTGCTGAAGCCGGAGACGACCCTCGCTATACGTTGGCAAGCATGGAGGCTGCTGCAACCTCTTTCTTCACCAACTCATGAGGTACCACATTCATTCACACTTTGTAAATAACATTGCATTTAGTTTAATTCATTTTGTGTGATTCTTGGATTTTTTTCCAACTTTTATTTACACAGGGACTGTGTAATTTAAGTTTGGGGAGGGTCCTAGAATGTATTTAACTTTGTGTTTTATTTTCTTATTTTTATTATTTCAAATTTTTGCATGCTAGTTTTATTCATTTGAGTCTGCATCTATGTGCATTAAAAAACCCAAAAAATTTGAAAAATTTCAAAAAAAAATAAAAATAGAAGAGTGTTCATGTAGTTGCATTTGCATATTAGGATTGAGTCTAGTTTGTTTCATATAGGATTGTTGCATATGCATCTTAGGGGACAAT
>NC_025699.1:26646565-26647835 GCF_000633955.1 Camelina sativa
ATCATCAAGAGTTAAGCTTTGTATGCCCAAATTGTTCTCAGTCTTAGATAGTTTTCACGACTGTCTAGCATTCCACTTTTGAGAGAAACCACANTTGTTTGAAACCACCTTACTAAAAAGCCTTACCCTTGAAACCGATTGAGCTTGATTCACCTTCCATTTGCAAGAATTCGCCAAACACTTAATTGAATGAGAAAGAGATGTTCCTTATCTTTAGTTGGAGGTTGAGCTAGATCGATGCATGGCAATAAGCATAGAAAAATATTTGTAAGTATGTTGATTGATCTTAGCACCATTAAACTATCTTTAAAGACTATAGCTTGCATCCTTCGGTTAGCATATAAAGGTTATGAATCCCCATTTTCAAACCACACCCTCCTACTTCCTTGCTAGAGGATTAGCAAGATTTAAGTTTGGGGGTATGATAACTCTCTAATTTACATGTTTTTAGCATCTTTTTTGTCCATATTTTGCATTGTTTACACCCTTAACTTAGCATTTTTAGGTCATTAACTGTAGGATTTAACTTTTAGGCCATTTAGGGTGTTGCATTCTTGCATTTGCATACTTTGGATGAAAACAGGTGCTTTAGAGCCTAAATGGGGAGAAACAAGGACAAATCTGAGCATTTACCCGAAGGAGCCATCGAGCTGGAAGAACAGTCCGAACCCCAACATGATCGAGGAGGATCCAAGAGTAGGAAGAACAACCCGAGAGTCTATCCGAAGAACAACCCAAGCACATCCTCTTGCACCCCATCGAGCAGACCCTCGAGCAGGACTGGGAAGCTAGGGTTAATGGGTTTCCATATATAAACCCCCCTTCTTCTTCCTCGCAAACGAGCACGCCGTAGACCCAAAACCAGAGAGCGAGAGCTTCTGTGAGAGAACCGAGAGACTCAAAACTCTTTTCACTTTTTGTTAGGATTTGTTTAATAACTTTTTATCATTTCTTTAGATTTCTATCTTGTATTCTTACTTCTCTACTCTGTCATTTATTACAATGCAATTTTCATTTGTATATGCTTTTGTTTTTCTTGCAATGAGATCTGAGTAGTGTACCAAAGTTTCTAGGGATGGGATAGATGATTTTGTGTTCTTGTTCGGGTAGGATGTCTTAGTTTGATTGTATATGTTTTATAGATTCCCTTCTAGGTTGGTGTTATTAATGTTGTCAACAAACCGAGAGGGTGAGATTAGATCTAAGGTGTTTTACCACTGAGAGGTGTAGATGAAATGCTTGAATCAACCAATGCTAGAGGTTTACTCAC
>NC_025699.1:26648603-26684386 GCF_000633955.1 Camelina sativa
GTGACAAGGTTTTAGAGGTTCATTGTCTAGGAAATAATTGCTTGAGGCATGTAAGGCATCCGTATTGGTCTAGAACACTTAGGATTCGATTACCCCCATCCTTAGGAACTTTCGTATTTCATTTCTTGCATTTTCCTTACTTACTCGACCACTTACCGGATCAGGTACACGATAACCTGTATCGAGTAATACCTCGAGCTGTTCATAGTTCACTTGCATACTCGATCACCCCACTCGATCCTGTACTCGATTGCTTGCATCGAGTGCTTAGGTCGTGTGGTTTACTTGTTTATATTCTTTTACTTTGTTTATATTAGGACTGTTAGAACCAAACCCCCTATTGCTTGGCTTGACTTGCTTGATTCTGATTGCATCATATCTGCTAGCATAACAACCATTTGGATTGATAACCCTTTGTAATACAACTGCATAGGGAATTGATACCCTTGGTGAAAACTAGTCTATCAATTGTCATCATGAAGACCAACAATGCGGTTCTTTGCCCGCCGTTGTTTTGTCTGAGCATGAAAATAACTGGTATTATGATCCCCAAATCTCATCAATCGACAACAAATTTTCTGAAACCAATACACCTCCTCATCCCGATACGCTTCCCGAAGTTGCCAAGTCAAAGCTGCAAGTTCCTCAACCGAACTAGCATCATCCGCCTGTGCTGCCGCCAGTTTGGATTTTAAATCCTCAATAGTTTCGCGTCCATATGGCATTTGTGCCTTCCTCCAGCGAGAAATGGCATGCCTGCACGTAACAATCTTATCCACAAAATTACCTGGCCGAGGGTTTGTATCTGAGCCCCAGCCCTCTGTAATAGCCCCAAAAAGACCTTCTTTATCTAACCAGCGTCTGTTGAAACGGAGACCACTCCTACACCAACGAATCTTATCCTCCATGTTAGCTAGCACTGGTTTGTGATCCAACGTAATCTGTGATCAGACGCAATCATATCCAAATACTCTGTAAATGAGTGGCGGAAAAGATCATGCCATGCCTCATTGGCAAGAGCCCTGTCTAGACGACACCGTATTGGCTTCTTATCCCGCCAACTTTGCCAAGAGAGGCTATCCCTAATGCTTGGAAATTCGAGTAACCCACAATGTCAGATCATGGAGTTGAAAGGAATAAAGGACGCTGCACTACGCAGACGCCCACCAAGCTTCTCATGGTTTCCTTTCAACTCATTAAAATCACCAATAAGAAACCAAGGAAGATCCCTTGTGATACCAGTTCTTGTTAACCGCTCCCAAACAAGATCGTGGTTCTGTAGAACCGGATCCCCATAGACAAAAGTTAAATAAATCAGTTGCCCCTTGTAAACAAGCTCCACATCAATTAACCGATTAGACGCAAATAAAATGGAAACATCATTATTATTATTATTATTATTATTATTATTATTATTATTATTATTATTATTATTATTATTATTATTATTATTATTATTATTATTATTATTATTATTATTATTATTATTATTATTATTATTATTATTATTATTATTATTATTATTATTATTATTATTATTATTATTATTATTATTATTATTATTATTATTATTATTATTATTATTATTATTATTATTATTATTATTATTATTATTATTATTATTATTATTATTATTATTATTATTATTATTATTATTATTATTATTATTATTATTATTATTATTATTATTATTATTATTATTATTATTATTATTATTATTATTATTATTATTATTATTATTATTATTATTATTATTATTATTATTATTATTATTATTATTATTATTATTATTATTATTATTATTATTATTATTATTATTATTATTATTATTATTATTATTATTATTATTATTATTATTATTATTATTATTATTATTATTATTATTATTATTATTATTATTATTATTATTATTATTATTATTATTATTATTATTATTATTATTATTATTATTATTATTATTATTATTATTATTATTATTATTATTATTATTATTATTATTATTATTATTATTATTATTATTATTATTATTATTATTATAAAATAGGGCTAAACCGCCACTACAACCAATAAGTTCAACTGTTTTTAAATGAAAATAACAAAAATGACCAACAAAAGATTCCATAAAAGAAAAAGATTGCCTAGTTTCAGAAAAAAAAAAATCCGGCTGATGCTTCCTCCAAAGATCCCTGAGATAACCAATAATTGCTTTGTTACCAAGCCCTTGACAATTCCAGCTTAAAATCTTCATTTATCTGCCTTTGGGATTGGTGGCTTCAAACAACCAGTTGCACCCTTGTCCTCCTCCTTCGGCTTTGGGTTGTTCATCTCACCAGCCTGTGTAGCCCCCTTTGGAGCTGGCCTCTTACGAGGAGTGGTCCTCAAGTACACATTAAGTTTCTTGGAGCCCAATCCTCTCAGGCCCATTGGGCCCTTACCTTTGTGTGCTTTGTCCTGTGCTCCCGAAGCAGCATCCGGAACAACACCCGAGATCACCAGAGGTGGAGCCGTGCTAGGAGGATCACCAGAAACGGTCTCCACAGCAACCTCATCACGAGACTCGACCATAGTGAGTTCCTCCCCGGATACAGCAGAACCAGTCACCCCTGAGTCGCCACCCCCAACATCTCTAGTTGTCGCAATTGCCGCACCACCCTCCATGACCAACCCTGCAACACCCTGAATAATACTGGCACCAATGGACCCAGACACATCAACCATAGAGGCCTCATCTGCACTGGTTGACACCATACCCTCGATGTGCTCAGAAACCACTGAATCCCGAGGAATGTCCTCTGAATCCACGACCAAACCCTCCACCTTGTCAGAATCAACCAAGGCGGCACCCATAGGCACATCAGCAACCGGCTCTGACTCCTCCATAGCCGCAGCCACAGATGATTCGAGAACCTCATCCTGAAACAGGGATTTGCGAAACACCTTAACAGGACCAGACATACAAGAGGGATCATCATGTGTATCCACTACCGTTGTTTGCAAGGGCACTGACTCCTTCGCTGCCCCCTGCCTAAACCGATGCTCATTGTATTGCACATAACTGTGAAAACGCCTCTGCTTTGCCATGGGTTCTCCTGCAGCTGAATCCGGGTGAGACTTGGAGCCTCTCCCAAATTTCCCTTCAAAGGAATGCTTCCCCTCAGCCTGAGAACCTTCCCCATTGGACCGCCCGCGATAACCATCGCGAGATGAACCATCCTGATAAGAACCCTGCTTCCTCTCAGCCTTGACAGCCCCTTTGTAACTCTGGGTGCGTCTGACGTCAATAACCTCCGGTTGTGGCAAGGCTGCAGCAGCCTCCTCAACCCCCTTCAGCTGTGGGCAATGGACTTTGTCGTGGCACAAACTGAAGCAGTGTGAACAGTAACCATATAGCCGCTCATAGCGAAGAGAGACGATGGTTTCCTCACCATTGTAAAACTCCACCTCAGTCTCGAAACACAAAGGTTTGAGACCATTTACCACCACCTGAATCCGGCCACCATCAATGTCAACTTCTTGTACTCTCCCAATATCTTCACCAATGCTCATGAATGTGGGTTCCGCCCAAAACTGAAATGGCACCCTTATAACACGGACCCAAAAAATGATGGAAGACGGATACAGGGGATCGACTGTGGGACTCCATCGGACCATGGATACCATCCAATTGTCGAGATGAAAGGGTGCCATCTTCAGAACCTCCACAATATCCGCCTCATCATCGAAATCAAATTGGAATTTCCCCATTCCTAAATCAGCTCCAACCACCTTGCCTTCCAAATGCCAGATCCGCAGAAACAGGAACAGAAGAGTCTTCATGTCCTGCGAACGAGGGTTCATGCACCTTCCGACAATGGTTTTGGAGTATCCCTCGATCAATGTTGTATTGTCAAAATAAGGAATCTTGACCTTGCGCTTCACCACAGCAGGTTGGACACCCTTTGAAACCGAAACTGGACCAAGCACCAAACTTTGAGACATCGCACAAATGCAAATATGAGACTGCAAAGCGCAACACAGAAAGGACCAAAAACTGGGGAAAGCAAGAGAAAAGTGTATGAGATGAAGTTGCTCCATGGAGAGAGAACCCCATTTATACACCGCAACCAGCGAGATCCCCAGACCCACCACTTCAATCCACCCATTCAATACACTCTCAATCAGATCCCGTAGAAACCTCCACGACCAGCTATCAGAGAAAATCAGATCCAAAAGATCGCACCAGATCCGACACCAATAAGCACCAATTGTCCCATCCCGAGAAGTAAATCGAATCTGGGGAGGATAGGGAAATATTCCCTTTCCTTTGCGAATGATGAAAGAGGAGATACCGCATAAATGAGAAGCCACAGAAGGATCGAGATCCTATCGAGAAAGTCCGACAATCCCAGCCTTCCATCCTTACCCCCAATTAGAGAAACGAATCTCAAAACCAATCCACAAGAACAACAATCGAAGGTCGATCACAAATATCCCGAATAAAACACCATTAAAAACCGAATAAACCAAGAACGAGACCGAAAGATCCACCCACATCAATGATCAAAACCCTAGATATCCTATCGCCATCGCCATCGCCCGAGATTGTGTTTGTCTTTATTATTTTTATCCGTTTTTTACAATTTTCAAAAGAAAAGTTTTTTTTTTTATTGGAAAAGGTGAAAAGAGAAATAGAGAAGTGTCAATCACATTTGTTTCTCTTACCTTGATTATGTATTTCTCTAGTTTAGTAAATACTTATGCATTATGCAGTAGACAGCCCCGGCTCAACATAAACGAGGCCCTTGGGCCAAAACATTTTTTTTTGTACTTTTTGTTATATAAATATTTTTGGGTCAATTTGTGTGATAACCAATATCACAAATAAAATTAAGAAAATAGCGTCATATTCAAAATAATTAGAAGAATAGGATAAGGGTAGAAGGAAATTACCATTTTAGTGTTATGTAGTAGAGTAGGGTAGTGGTGGCTGATGGCCGGCAGCGGTGGTCGGAGGAGATAGCCAGCGGTAGTCGGAGCAGATGGCCGGCGGTGGTGGCCGGAAAAGATGGCCGGTGGTGGTTGCTGGAAAAAATGGCCAGTGGAGGTGGCCAGACATATGGCCGGCGGTGGCTGGGAAAGATGGCCGGCAGCATGGCCGGAGAAGATGGCTGGAGGTGGTGGTCGTAGGAGATGGCCGGCAGCAGTGACTGGAAAATATGGTCGGCGGTGGTGGCCGGCGATGGTGGTGGTGGTAAAGAGATAGGTTTGGTGGTGGATAGATAAAATGATATATATTATTTTATATAGTGTATATTATATTTTAATGGTCAGGGTAGTTAGTATGTGAATTAAAGATTTTTTGTTGGTTATAGGGTGTAATTCCCCAATATTTTTTTGAGAATGTTTTGAATTCTTTAACAAAAGCTGGACTATTTTATAAATATAATCTTGGTCTATTTTTTATTTTTGTTAAAATATTAAGGGTCTATTTATGTAAAGTAATAGCATTTAAAAGAAATTTTGGATGTTTTTATTTAATTTTTTTCATACCAATTTACAGTTTTTAAAATTTGATAGACCATTATCTTATGTAATTTTTTTGAGAGACTCCTATCCACTCTAGTTGAGCCGGGGCTGGCTAGTAACTGAAGTCCGAGAAATGTTTTGTTAAATTTTTCTGGTATTTTTATATAATTATTTTGTAACACTATAAATGATATGAGCTGATCTTTTTTTTTTTGTCAAAAAAAAAAAAATGAAGTTAGTTTCTCATCTAAGTTTTGGACTATATTTATTTTAAATTCGAATTTCAGGTTACTCAGTAAAAGAAATTTGTTTAATAAAGTAGGCTTCTATCTATATGACTCGGTTTAGTTTGAAATTGCTTATTTTGGGGGTTTTTGTTTTTGCTTAAAAGCAAATAACTCATAATTACAGTAAATGATAAAAATTACAAAATTGGATTTTGTAATATATATTTTGTTTTGGTTGTTTATAGAAAATAATATAAAAAATAAATAAAAAGATACATAATTTTAAAATACGTAATAATTCATAGTGAGAAGTATGAACTTATGGGTCAGTAATGTCATAGAACTATTAACGAAACTACCAACTGTAGTACTGCACTGTACAGTATGTACATGACTATCAACAAAGTCCTTGTCCCAGATATTTAGTAACACATTGCCCCATTGTAGCTCTAAACAAAACTCATATTTAGAACCCTAAAAACAAATCCACTCCTTGAAGAAATCCATATATGGATTATGCTACAACCAAATATACTAAATTTGCAAAATTTTCATCAAGCAAGCTTTAACGAATAATAACTGAAGTCATTAACCCTCAACACTAAAAACATAAAATGATTTTATTAATGTTTTACTCAAAAACTTTGTGTGGATGAATGCAAAACACGACCCGATACCTCTTATATATATATATATATGTATATTTTGTAGATTATTGAAACAACCCGACCCATTTTTTTAAAATTAAGCATCTCATACTACTTAATTAAACTAACAACATAAACATCACTAACTAGCCATAATACCAATAACATGCACAGCGGAATCCATATAACAATAATCAACTCCGATAAACATCAACAAGATATCAATCCTAACCATTCTATCCAACAACCTAGCATACTTCTATCCAAAGTTTCAACAACATATAAACATAACCATCAACACACAATCAAAACCCTAGATCATCCTCCTTGTGTTAATAAGTTCTAGCATAGAGGAACAGAAGGAAGACCAAACTCAAAAGAAAAAGGGAAGAAGTGTTGGGAGTTAACATCAATCTTTGAAGGAGAGATTTATGAGATCTGAAGATGTTTGAAGCCAAGGATAAATTCTGATCAAGGAGGAGCTACAATTATGAAGAAGAGGCGAATAGCTAAAACCAGCAGAGGAGAACTTTTAAAGGCAGGCTGCACATAATGGAACGTGATGTAAACTTATTCAAGAGAGTAAAGTATCGAAGGAGAAGAGATGGTAACCAATGGAATGGTACACCATTATCAGATAAGAAGACCAGTTGTAATCTCAGAATGTAAGAGAAATCAACAAAGAGGAGAGCAGTAAACAAAAGATTGTCAAGAAGGAAGAAATATGTCGAGCGAGCCATGAACTACGTAGAAGGTAGAGCTGAATAATTCAAAGAGGATGCAAGAAAATAATGGAGAAGATTCAAATGAAGTGTTGTATCATGCAGTCCAAGAATAAAGCACAGTACCTAACTAGAAGAAATGATGGACTAGACTTGTAAGATGAAGAAACCAAGTAAAGTCGTAATGGAAGCGACTAAAGATGAAGAAGGAAGAGGGAAGTGTTGAAGTTCTAATAGCAACACCTTAAAAAAAAGGATTTCAAGAGTGGTATCCAAGTAGCAGAAGAAATGATTGGAGTTAAGCGAATACAAGAATTCTCATTAAATGCCAAGACGGAAATAACCAAGCTAGAAAATGAAGGAAAAGGAAGAAGTCTTTAAAGGTAAGAGACCAAAGAGGAGATTGAGCTAGCAGAAGACCCAAGGCGAAGCTAAGGAGAATTTGAGGACGAATTCTATTAAGGGGAATTGAATGTAATACCCTGTACTAAACCTAAAAATATACGGGAAGGATGTGGACATGACCATTCGAAAAACGAGAGAAATAAACCGAAGGAGGGGGAGATTGGTTAAAAACCAAAGGAACAACGATGAGTAAAGCTCAGTAGAAGGGATCTAGAGCACTTGTCTCGAGAGATTATTACTCAAAAAATAATTCAAAGACGAAAGATGCAGTAAGATAGTCGAACGACCTTACCGAGAAGAAAACGTTGAAGAAGAGAATTTATAAGAAAGACTAGTTTCAATCAGTAGCCAAGAGGACTGACATCAGAAAGCTCTGAAAAAAATATTTAAGGATCGACGCTAAGGTTCAATAGGAGCTGATAGCCGTCTAGCAAGAGTTGCTATTTTACGGTAATTAGTCCAGCAACTAAGAATCAGTTCGGAAGGTATAAAAAGAAGAATTCTGTAGGCTAAGTCATATGATTAAATCAGATAAGAAGCTTGAAAGGTTTTAGCCAAGAAGAATCAGTCAGTTTTCAGAGTTCCAGAGAATCGACCCAGAAACTACTCATAAGAGTGCTAACAAGCAGAAATTGAATTTTGTGCTAAGGACAAGCTTGAAATAAATTAATAGAACCTTGAAGAAGTCAAGGATGCTGTAAAAAGAAGTAAAAACCAAGTTGAAGCACAAAATAATTTATTTAAGAAAATCAAGTAGCTAGAGACTCTTTTAGCCAATCACCAAAAGAAAAAATGATAAGATTAGTTTTATCTAAGCTTGAGGATTTTAGGGAGCCTTAAGGAAAAGAAAATATGAAATTTTATCATGGAAAATCAGAGTTTTCATGAAGGAATTATTTCTAGGGCAATGACACATAAAACTGGTCGAAACGAGATATTTTCTACGAGAAACAATTAACGGTTTGTAAGAGTTAGGCTTAGAATCAATTAGGAAAGTGATTATTGGTCAAGAGGAGACCAGGTGGCTCATTCTCAGCCAAAATAACATGATAGGGACGTTGGTGAGCTGTAATGCCATGTGTTGCCTTGAAAAGTGGATAGGCATGGAAAAAAATGGAATAGCAAGTTGTGATTGGTGGAAAACTGAACGTGAGACACTTGTTTAATTGACTAAGCAGTTGTAGCACCGACCTTAGGAGACTATAAATACCCAGCCTTCGTTCATTAGCTTTGGTAAACCAAAAATCAACCTTAAACCTTAGTTAAAAAGTCTTAGTTTGTTTTCAGCGATAGCGAAATTCTCCGAACAGCTCAAGGAATTTTCTGAGGAAGTTCGCAAGCTGTTAGGTAAGTAGCTTAGTCTTAGTCTCAGTTTCCCTTCTAGATTTTTCTTTTTAGATTTCAAACTAAGCGGATCTTGATGATGTGAAATCTAGAGATTTCGAGTTCGCGTGGATCTAGCTAGTCGGAGACGTGAAATCAAGCCAAGCTCCAGCCAAACCTTGTGAGTACCTAACACATGTGAAGTAGCACATGTTTAGGTTTCATTTCATTAATTGTTTAAATTGCGGGTGAGGTTAACTTTCGTAGTTGATTGAATTTTTTAGTTGTTGTGTTTATTATCGTAATTTCTTGTTGTAATTGTTCCATGTTAGGTTCATGTTCTATTTTTTTATATCTCATGATCATTGTTGCGTGAATGGTTTGATGTGATTATTATTGTGTGATTTACTTTTTTTGAGTAGTATATATTTTAGTATAATTGTTTATGCTATCATTTTAGCCGTTATGCTGCTCATTTAATTGCAAGTCAATAATTGGTAGTTATTGACGAGGTTGAGATGCCTTGTTTGATGTTGTTTCTTATTTGTTATTTGATTGTAATAGAAATCTTGTTAGTTTGTTGTGTGTTGTTTGCGTTAGTCTTGCTCGTGCATGGCTAATGTTTGATTGATTGTTAGTTTAAGTTGCAAGTATTCTTAGTCATTAGATATACTTGTATTTTGGTTAAGTCATTAGTCCTGTTAAGACTTGGTAAGGCGATAACGTGATTGTCCCAATGGCTCGGAGTGGTTAGTCAACAAGCACTACTTGGCGAAGTATTAAATATTACCGTAAGGGAATAGGTCCCTTGTACACGGTTTTAGGAAAGGGATGTGATCTTTCTAGCCTATGTGGCTAAGGGTCAGGAAGCATTGCCTAGTGGAAAATCCGTATTGTAGAAGATCAAAGACCTTAAGGTGAAGTTTATTAGTATCGTACAAGTTGTAATGTGAGTCGTTGTGAATGTACTCTTTATTTGAGTGTTTTAGCTTCTTTAAGCATTGTTTGATTGCGTGATTCTTTGATTTACTTAATGCATGTGTTGGTTGCATTAGTTGCTTGTTTGTTCTTATAGTTCAAGTTGGGGTGTTGTTTACAGGTTAGTTAGGTGGGCTCACTGAGTGATCTTAGATTACTCATGATGCTACTTTTTGTTTTACAGGTATTCCCTTTTAGGTAATCCCCTAGCTGTTGCAATGATCATAGGCTGGCCAGATTAGATGATTTACAGCTTTTTGCTAAAAACTCGAAAATTTTATTATGTATAGTTTTCTATATGGGCCCGAGAAACTATACTTGTTTTGGTAACGATTTAAAGTACGATACTATACTAAGTAAGAATCGGTTTTATCTAAACCTGAAAGCGTTCAAATAATATATTAGTCCTGTCCGGACTGACACAACTCGCGACCGTGGTACAGGTTGAAAAGCCTTAGGCCATGATTAAAAGGTGAAGATACTCGAGATCGGTTGATTTGAGCAAATAGATGCGTTCCGGGAACCTCTATCGACTGATTATGGGATTGGGCGTCATATGTGACGCCCCTGTTTTGTTTTGGTTATAGGACGGTTCGAGGGTGTTACAAGTGGTCTTCGTGACGGTCCTTCCGGATGTGTGGCCTTGGTGGCGGTCCTTGTTAGGACAATTTTTTGGCCTTTGTGGTGGTCCTGTTTAGGACATTTGTTTGGCCTTGGTGTGGTTTGTTTAGACATTGTCAGCCTTTGTGATGGTCCTGTTTAGAACATTTGTTGGCCTTAGTGGCGGTCCTTGTGGCATTTTTATGATCTTTGGGTGGTCATGAGGTATTCCAGTGAGGGAACATGTGGTTGGTATGACTTTGTGATATTTTACGTGAGCCACGGGAGGGAGTCCTGGTTAGGAGATAGGACTCAAACATGTTCAGAATTGTTTGCTCTACGAACAGTTGGTCATGAACGACTCTTGGGGAACTTTAGTTCTCCTAGTACTGTCATATTCTGAGACTTTGTGGCTTGAGAGTAAGGCTGGTATATCGACTTCGAATGACGATCCGGGGGCACGCTGTAGGGTGGCAACCCGAGAGACAAATATTGGACTTTTCTTATATATTATTGCATGTGGGCTTAGGTCCGATGAGGAGCCAATATTATGGCATGCAGGCTAAGGCCTTATGAGGAGCCAATAAAACTCAAGATTGAGACCCATGAGTAAAGGAAAGTCCAAAATTCGAGAGCAAATAATGTATGGAACGTGAGTCTATCGCCTGGAGGTAACCTTCATAGATCGGTTAGAGGAGGTGCGGGCCGTGGAGATAGGTGCACGGAGTTCTTGGATGATGGTTGTTCGAGATTCGAGGACGAATCTATGTTGGTGGGGGAGAATTGTAACATCCGCGAACCAAATAATTGATTCGATTTGTCGATTTGGTTTAGTCTGGTTTAAGTGAAATCTCTAACCGACGTATTTAAAGAGAAAATCGACTTGAGGGTTTGGGAGAAGCCACTTTTGTCGATTCTAGAGAGAAACAGAGGGAGAAAAGAGAACACTTGAGAGTTTAGAGTTTTTGTGTGATTTCTTGGCTTGTTTTGTGAGATCTGCTCTGTGGAGTGAGGATCTGGTGCTAGGATCAAGGGAGAAGCTTTCTAAGGGGTTGGATTCGTTGTTTTTGGTCAGAAACTTTCTGAAAAAGAGGTGAATGCATGACCATGGCTGTTTTAAGCCTGAGATTTCCTTTGTTTTGCTTATTTTATGTTGTTTGTGGTGTTTTCTTGCATGCTCTTAATTGTTTTGTGGAACCCATGAGTTTTTATGGCTTTTGGGAGAGTTTTGGTCGATTTGGAGGACTTGGATATGGAGATTCGACTTTCGGTTTCGAGCAGAACGTGTCTGTGGAGTCGGTGTCGATCGACACCAGGTGGGTGTCAGTAGACACCAAGGTTTTGACGGCACAGAGACTTGGCGAGTGTCGGTTCTAGGGTTTCCGGGTCGAGGAGGGGTGTCGGTCGACACTGATGTGCAGTGTTGGTCGACACCAACCCTTTTAGCAGGCGGCTGATACTTGTTCCATGGTCATTTGTGTTTGTTTGTTGCCTGTTTAACATTGGAATCTCATTTGCTTGTGTGTATAGCCCAGTAGATGAGATGATTGTCTCACTGAATGTTTATGACAATCCTCATGTATCTTAATTTGTGTTTGTGGTGAAAGTAAAGGTAGCGTATGATCGTGGAATCAAGACAATGAAGAGGAGAATGTTCTAGAAGCTCGGTTGTTTTTTCTATATTGCTATTAGGTTGCGAGAATGGAATGTAGTGGTCTAGAATAGATGTTTAGGTTGCTGACTTATTGTTCTATGACTTGGTTTATGATATTTGGTATTGATGGTTAGATATTATTGAATTATTCATTTGATTATTTAATTCATTAGTTTATTGTTTGGTTATTTTGCTGTTTGGTTTGAATGTGGTTAGTGGAATATAAGATCATTAAATTATTATTACTATTATATAAAAAAATGGTAACAAATTTAGCTAAAAAATTTGTATATAAAAGATTATAAACAAATTTAGCTAAAAAATTAGTTTTAAAATTAAAATGAGAGAATTGAGCAAAAACAAACTCAATAATAAGCAATTTAAATTGCATCAATTTGATTAACTTGGTGCAGTCGATACTCATTATTGGAAAAATGATTGTCAGCTACTTGAAGTATATACCAACACATAGCCACACATACAAACAATATAAATGTCTTGTTAACTACGTACACTATTGTCATCACATAAGGACATCCATAAACAAACATATGTTATGTTTACAACACCATAAACATTCGAGGTTAGCCGGAATCCAGCGTTGACCGGTATTAACCGACGTTGACCAATATTTACTGGCGTTGACCGGTGTTGACCGGCGTTGACCGCTGTTGACCAAAAAAAATATTCAAAAAAAAATATATTTTTTTCCTAATAATAATAATTTTTGTTTTTATGTATTTTTGAAAATACAAAATTAAAATTGATATTTAAATAGAAAGAGTATAAATTTGTTATTATTTATGAAAAAATCTACTACACATCAAATTTTAGTGGTATAGTTTTATTATATTATTTTTGGTATATTTTCTGTATTAAGAAACAGACAATTCGTGGGTTCATCCTTACGGGCGAACATCTCTTATTCATCCCCTTTAAATTAAGAAAACAAATCTTAATTAAAGAAACAAAATATGTTGATCAATCCATTTTAAAATTGTTAATTTTAATATTATATTATAGTTTTTAATTATCACATCTAAAACCCTAACCATTTATTATAAACTCAAACCGACATATAATTTTGTTTAATTATAAAATCTAAACCCTAAACACTCTTTTATAAATCCAAACAGGCATATAATTTTATTTAATAGTAAAATCTAAACCCTAACCACTCTTTTGTAAACCCAAACCGATATATAATTTCATTTAACTGTAAAATGTATACACTAACCACTCTTTTGTAAACCCAAACTGACATAATTTTATTAATAAAATATCTCTTTTTTAAAATATGATATGACAATGCCATATTATTGTATTCTGATTTGTTAATTAAGAGGGATGAATGAGAGTTGTTCACCCCTAGCCTTAACAAAATTAATTACTTTATATACCACAAATTTTGTTTTTCATATTATTTTTATTTTTATTTTTGTAAATAATTTTCTTGTATTTTTTCGTTGTTATATGTTGTTTTTGTAAATTATACAAATCATTTATCTTTTTATTTATTTATCAAAAATACATAAAAACAAAATTATTATTATTTTTAGAAAAAAAAAATATTTTTTTTGAATAATGTTTTTCTGGTCAACGCCGGTCAATACTGGTCAACGTCGGTCAACTCTGGTCAACGCCAGATTCCGGCAGACCTCGAATGTTTATGGTGTTGCACACGTAACCTATATTTGTTTATGGATGTCCTTACGTGATGACAATAGTTCACGTAGTTAACAAAATATTTATATTGTTTGTATGTGTGGCTATGTGTTGGCATATAGTTCAAGTAGCTGACAATCATTTTTCCCTCATTATTCCAATTCTGAACGAAAGGAAGACAATCTTCTCCTCCCACAATTTACTCCTAGATAAAACTCTATTTTGTTATTATTTGACACTATATAAACCCAATTTCGTGATTGAATCATATTCTTTTTCTAGATCCATCCACCTAACGTTTGGAATATATACTGCATGCCAAAGGTTGAATGAAATGTATCCTTGCGACTAAAAGACACTGTCAATTCAGCCTTCTCCAATACCCCTGAGATCTTGATGATATCTCATTTCTCTTACTTCCACTTTAATCATTAAATCCAGGATATATCTCTTAATCCATTTTCAAATCCTTAAAGTATAAATGTGATTCCTCCAAAAAAAGTAATCCTCATTTTTGAATAATTGATTTTACCATGAATATACCTTAGGAGCCGAAAGAATTGACAATAGAGCTCATGTTTGTAGTGGTGGACGACATTCAAATTTATAATATTAAAAGGGAAGCATTATTTGTTCAGTACAAAAAGAAGAGAAAAAATAGGACATGAAATACCCTTCATAATATAACAAACCATATAAAAGGAAAATGATAGGCAGGTAATTTTATTGCCAAACAAAACCGGATATTAATGCAACCCGGTTTTTATATGTTCGGATCATGTTTTGTCTGTATGGATTGAGGAAAGTTTTCCCAGTTACCAAACAAATGTATCATATACGATATAATATTCCAATACATATATGATCGTTATGATTATGTAGATATGCCTAGCCGATTCCAATACAATCAGGCCCGTAAATTGGACCAGATATGTAATTTTCCAAAAACAAACATTCTACAGTTAACAAAAATTAATTATACCGATCAATGTCCCCATAATCATGCTCACGCAAATTAAAACATATAAAGGGAATCGTATCATGATATGTAATTGATACAGAAAATAAATTAATCATGAAAGAATCCCATAATCTACTATTGAAATGCACGTACGTTATTAAATGGGGACATTAAGCACTCAAGCATTTACAGAAAATTACAGCAGTTATACGAAATTAAAAAGATTTCAAGTATCTTAAACTTATTCTAAGGATTTTAACAATAATAATGGTATGACAATTGCTAGAACACCTAAACATATGAGTTTAATCTACAATCAGTGCCGAGAATAACTGTGTTTAACTTACAAATCACCAACTATTACCATATTTCTGTTTGATAATTTATTACTCTAAGTCTATTCTAAATAAATGGGTCTCGAACGATAAATAGATGGCTAAGCGATTATCAGTATAGCATACAACGATATACTCCATACACATTCGGACCTTAAACAAAAATAGCTGCAAATAATGAAATCACGAGCCTCACCAACATTAAGCCTTTCAAGACGACTTGGAAGATTCAAGTGCGAATTATTCATTCGTGGAGGCAGTATACTAATCTCACCGGAGAAACCTTAGAAATGATCTTACCAGATGTTGAGGTAAGCTTATATTCATATATATTAATCCTTTATCTATATATTTATAATTGTTTCACACATTGATGATTAGTCTGATTAACCAAGTTACTATGTGATTGTAGGAAACTCTCATCCATGCGACTGTAAAAAAATATCAAGTTAACAAGTTCCACAAAATGATCGTGGATAGGGAGTAGAGATTTATAGAGAATTTCCAGTTGACTATATTGATGGGAAAGTTTAGGGCAACAAACCATGTTTGCCAGGTCCAATAATTAAAAATATAGTTAATAGGAAACTTAGATTGAAACTATATGACTGAAGTTTTGTCTAAAAACTAAGATAGATGGCCATTATACCATCATCTAAAAAAATTCTACACTTCATCAATACATATTTTACTCTCTAAAGGATTTATAGTCTTTAACCAAATTACTATCAAATTTTCCTTCAATTCCCCCTAAAAGATTAAAAACAATTAAATCTACACCAACAAATAAAAATATTTTCAAAAATAAAATTAAAATAAAATAAAAAATTATAGAAAATAATCCCGCACGTACGTGCGGGTCTGAATCTAGTAATACATATATGGTTAATTGTTTATATATATATATATATATATATATATATATATATGGTTAATTGATTCCTCATATGGTCCACTCTTTGGATAGATTAACATGACCTATAACAAGTATTGCCCAAAACTCAAGCACAATCCGATTAGATAGTCGATTACTACTATCATGCATCGATAGTTTCCCATCCGATAAGATATCTTTTCCATCCAAAAACGGGAAGTATAGTTTCTTAATCCATACGAAAGATGCATATATATCCCAATACTTTTTCTTTGAGTACTCTGCTCTTAACGAGTCCATATATATATATTGAAATAACCTTCAGACTGCAAATGCGATTACATCATGTTAACCAAATATTTTTGAATTTTGTTTGTTCATGAATATTTTAAAAAGCTTTGTATGTTTTTAACTATTTGGTTATATATTAAAGTCTTCTTAAAACTTAAATTGTCATTGGTTAAACGAAAGAAACAGTTAAACTGTCACTGAAAGGCAATACTAATAAACTTTCATCATATCACGGTAATAATTAATTTTGACCAAACTTTAGTAAAAATCTTTTGGAGCTTCAAGATCAAGTAACAAATCTATAAAGTATAGTCGGTGATAGTAACGACCCGTGAATTTGGTAAATTAAAGTAACACATTTCTTCATATCTCACTTTAACAATAAAATATATTTAAGGTTGGTTACCTTAACATTTAGTTTTAAATTTTAACGTAATTTCGAGTACTATATATGTGCTTTTCTTTATGTGTTGTATAGTTGTATGAATATTAATCGGTTGAATAATTGGCTAACTCAACTGAGTCAGTTACCACTCCTCTCGATAGCTTAAATTCGATTCTGCAAGGTATTGAAAAGGATCGATTGCTCATCAATCTAGTGGAATACATATTCTTTATATATCTATAAATTATATATATATATATATATATATATAAATGATTGACAAGATTGTAGTTGTTGGATTTTAACCCGCACTCTGGAAATCTAAATTTAAACATGGCCTTTTTCATATTGGATTTAAATATAACAGCAAATATCATCTTATACCAAGAAAAATCGTAATTCCATTTATTTGTTGTATTTGAAGAAATTAAAGATTTATCATTTGAAGTATTATATTTCGAAATTTAACTCATTCAGATATAACAATATATATGTTTATCATATATATATATATATATACAACTCTTCAAGATGAAAAAATATGTATGGTTTCGATAATCTTATACTAGAATTTCGTCTTGTTTGTGTTTAAAGCAAGATTCAAATCTAGCTTTAGCATCAAATCAAATAACAAATGAGATCACGATCCAAATACAAAAGATCTGAAAATCTATACAAATCCCAAAAGGGTCTATGTAGAAGACTTAAGGAGAATATGGTAATGATGTTTGCTTAAAAAAGAAATGTGCATGTATGGTTACTGGTTAGTGAAACTAGTAAGCCTTTTGAATGTTCAAAGTCTCACAAGCATTCCACTTAGCATACGGATATGTATAGACATAATTTTTTTTTATTCTTTTTAGTTAACATTGTGTGCTATTAATTTGGTGGTGGCTCGTTTTGGTTATTGAGACAAAAGCCAAGTTGATAATAATAACTAACCCGTATGGATATACAGCTTTTAAATACTAATGCGCATATAAATTTAGGTATTATAATGCATGGTTGATGTGCTGAACCATCAAGTAGGATTAAATTACGAATGCTAAAGTTATTTTCCACATAAGCTTTATCAGCCATAAACAGTGGATGGAAATACGATTTACTATGATAGAGTTGATAGCTGATTTTTCATATACTATATATATGTTTAATTAAGTAGTAGAAACACTTGAGCTTAACACGCACTAATAAGTAACCACAAGACAATGCAAAACTAATTTATACTATAAAAGTTGGCTAACTTTCTCCATTTGAGTGACATGTCAGTAGTGGAGAGAGTGCCACCTGTCTATCATCATTAAAAAAAACACAAATCTAAACTAAGAAATATGAAACATCTTCTATATCTTTATATATATATATATATATATATATATATATATATCCCAAAAACAGTTTCAATATTGACATAAGAAATTTAGAGAAGCTTAGAACAAGTCCTAAGAAAGTAGATGCATCACCAAAAGATAAAAATGCATCAGGAGTGAATCAAAAAGCCACTTCTTCCTCTTGGCGTAAACCATGAATCTATCTACATATGGTTTAAGCGTTATAATTTTGTCAATAGTTTGAAGAGTTGCAGTAATGATCGAGATATTTCTTAATATTGTAGAGAAATTCATGAAAGTTTGTCCCAAAATAAACAAAATTTTATATATGATGAAGATTGAGATTTTGTTCACTATCAAATGAAAGATAATTGAATTAAACTGTAGAATGTTAGTTAGAAAGATACGGAGACAAAGAGAAAGGTGGTTTTCATATTCTAATATTTAGAAGTTGTCAAAAAGAAAATTAAATGAATTTCTTTTTTTTAAAAAAAATTAGAGTTATATTCAAAAAATAGAAGAGCTAGCATAAAAAGAAGGTGTCTATCTTAATTATATATATTAAAGAGTTAGCCAAACTGCAATTCTTGATAAAAAAAAATGTTAGTATTTCATAGTATATAATTGAGAAGCGAAGATATCTAAATACTTAAGCTTCTTTTGAATGAATTTAAAATTTATTCAACTAAAAAAAAATATGCATCCTTAAATCAAGCTTTCATTTGAAATATGTTTTTAAAGTTTTAGATAAGAATTATAGAATAATTAAATCTCTCAAAACAAAGTTGTTCATGCATGTATCTAATAATTCAATTACAAAATGAGAAAACCTATATGAAGTATTAAAAAAATCAATGTCAAAATAAAATTTTCAAGATTCCATAATTAAAATAAACTAAAGATAAATAAAAAAGAAGAAATTAGTAGCACAATTGTTTAAAAAACGGTAAGTCATAAGCACGCACTATACGCAGATATTCATTTAGTGTTCTGTAAATCAGTGATGGTTTAGCTCCTTTGCCTTTAGTTATATTTTTTACACATAATATATGGTACATCCTGGACAACTTATATATTCTAAAACGTAAAATTTTGATGAATACTATTACGTTTCACAAAAAGACATATAAGTGATACATTTACAACTACATCCCACAACCTTAATTACCACTTGTTTTATTGTTGTTCAAACTTCAAAGTGGTTTGAAACCAAAGTGTATACCGCTTTTAATTATACAGACAAGGAGAGAAAGAGAAACGCAACAATAGGGTTAGGGTATATTACAAAAGTGCCTCAAGATGATTAAAGAAACCGTTAGTGTTAAAATGGTATTCGCCTCAAAATATTTGGTTTTCCACTTGGATACGCTTTCGAGATTTATACAAAATATTATATTTCTCTAATTTACTTTTAATCAGTTAACATTCATAGAAATTAATATTTCTATGCAAACTATTACACCGGTTAGATGTTATTACTTATAGGCAGATCTGCTTATAGGAATACTACAAAGCTTATCCTAATTAATGGTTTTCTTATATTGCTTCCTCCTAATATATATGTATATTTTTTTGTCAAAATTCTGAACAAACTCTTCCTCCTAGCTAGTCTACCGAATCATTTTCTTAAATAAATTATTTTGTACTTAACTTTAACTGCTTGCGTCACTACATTATATATTTATATAGTACGAACCAAACAATTATTTTTATAATCCTGATAACTTAAGGTCGATGTGCTGATATATTTTAAATATCTGCATGCACAGTTGCACACACGCATGCATGACAGTATGACACATGTATGTACAATCAGTATTTGTCTTAAAACATTAGTAACTGAATTTTATATATAAACCTAAATTCAGATTGGTTGTAAAATTGTATTCTACTATATTAATTGAAAAGTACAAATATAAAACTAACCTTAAAATGTATAAAAAATTACATTCAATTGTCATTAGAAAAAATTAATTAAAGTTAATTAACTAATTTAAATAAATATAATTAAATTAAAAAAAAAACACTCACATATAAAATATTAAAAAATCTAAAAAAAATATATAAACCAATCAGAATTTTAAAAACTAAGATTTTATATCCAAGTATACAATACAACTATTTTTAAAACTAAATTCGAAGATTTTGTTAAGATTTCAAATTATGATTCTCCTATCATCTTTATTTTATTTTATTTACAAATTGTTTAGAACTTTCATATAATACTTATAATTAATAAAATGCATATTTTTCTGCATATGTTATGATTTGAATTTTTTAAAACGAAGATATATTACTCAATATATGAAAATGTGTGTTTTAATTTCCACATTGGCGGGTTGGTAAAACTAAATTTATATAGATAATAAATTAATAATTTTTATTTACTCACAATTATAATATTAAAATTACTATTTTATATTTTACAAAATGTGATACAAATACAACAAATAAACAATATAAAACTATAATAATATATCAAAAATAAAATACTATAATATTCTAAAATAATTAGTATTCAAATAGACTAATAGATTTACATAACAATTAAAAATAAATATTATCTCAAACAAAATAATTTTAAAAAAAATAAAACAATAATTTTTATTATTATATTATAATTTTTTTTTTTAAATATTGATCTATGCTTTAAGCACGGGATATATTCTAGTTATACTATTATAAATGCTGCATAATACAATATTAGGCAACTGAATGTTTTTTTTACTAATTAAAAAAAAATCTTTATTCAAATCTCGGCTTGCAAACTAAACTATAAAATCGTAGATCGAATTGATTTAGTACAAATGTCAAATAATTTAGTTAGAAAACATGTTTGAAGAACATTAAACATAATCGTAAATGAATCATTCATTATAAGTAATTTCATAATTTGAACAAAAAAAAGAAGTAATTTCATTTAGAAAATGATATTTAGATAGACGTTACATTAAAAATGAAAAAAAAAGGACATGATATTTTTGTTAAATAAAGTGTAGAGGCAGGGTCAGTTTCTTTCTAATTGTATAACTAGTAAGATAATCCAACATAATCAGTGTGAACGAGACAGTTTTTGGAAATATAAAAAGAAAAGTTAAGAATTGAAAGACATCATCACTTAAAGCAGTATAAGCTCGATTACGACCTGTTAAAAAAGAGATACTTGTTAAAAATGCCACTTTTTTAAAAAATATTTTGGATATACCATTTTTCGAAAAGTTTATGGATTTTACCATTTTGAGAAGGAAAAAAATACATATTTTGGTTTTTTTCAAAATACAATATATACTTAATACCAAATACTAAATCCTAAGAACAAATAGAACCGACTAAACCCAAATATAACAAATAAAATACATGTTTAATCAAATTTTTGTAACCTAAAAAGTAGTAAAATTCACAAACTATTCAAAAAATAGTAAAATCCATAATAACCACTCCAAAAAATGGTTTTCTCATAATTGATTCGTTAAAAAATTCCCACGAGAGAATCGGACAAGAAAATAAAGTGAAGATGCTGTGTAAGCATATATATATATATATATATATATATATATATATTTATAAATGGTTTTTAAGATATAAATTTGATAATATAAAAAAAAAAAAAAAAGAGGATAAGATTAAGTGGTACAAAGCACTTAAGTAACAATTGCTGGTTTTGACACTTATAGGGCATTTGATTCGATCTTCTTCTATCAGTCCTTCTGTTACCTTTTTGGGTTCTATAGATCTATTTCGAGTATTTATTTAGGTGGACCTATATATGCGCATGTATGTATGAATAAAATATAATCATTATTTTTACATTCTTTCTTAAGTTTCTAACAAATTCTAGGAATAGAGATCTTGGATCAGATACCAGATACGAATCAGAGATATATTGAAGATTTCTGAAATATTTTTAAATATATATATTCAATGTTTTCAATTTTGTTATTTCCATTTTTGATTAGGTGTATATCAAAACATCTAACAGCATCTACGTGATTATAGATGGTCACTAGTTAGTAGGGGTTATTAGTTTAAGATTTGAATAGAGTTTTAAAGATTTTAAATGTTATGTAGAAACTGTTGTTATTAGATCAAGATTTTGTTAAACTCTGTTAAAGTTTAGTGTTATTAATTTGTAATTTATAAAAAGTCATTTAAAATCTTAATAAATCTGGGTTATTAGATTCAGACTTTTATAAAGTCATTAAAAGTTTTGTGTTATTCAATTAAAACAAAAAAATCTAGGATTATTAATGAGTTCAATTATTATGTTATTGATTCATGATTTTAGACACTTTCTTTACAAAATAAAGTTATGGAAAGTATCATAAAAATACAGGATTGTTTGGAGGACTTTACAAGATTCTAGAAAACTAATCAATAAAACTCTCTAGCAATCTTTAACAATCTTTCATTTATTCATTTTTTATGATTTTGTTGAACTCTTTAAAAATCTTCATAAATCTCACACCAATACTAGTTTTTTTTCTTTTTGTCAGTACAATAACTAGATAAATTTTGACTATAATATATCTATCAAAACTGAAAAATTAAGGAAAAATATGTTTTAACTTCAAAAATCTTAAAATAATATCATAAAGAAAAATAAGCTATTAATAAAAATAATTTTTTTTTTAAAAACACTAGTAACTAACTGAATAAAACATTCAAATGTAATTAGTATGTAAAATAAAATGCAAATGTAATCGTTTCTATTCTGAAAAGCCCACTATTGGCCCAGTGGGTTTCTATATGTTTAGAAAGCACCTCTTCTATATTCACAATCGTAGACAAATTGTGGAAAAGGTAGGGTTTAAGAGACTTGGAAGAATGGCGATAATGATGTCAGATCTTTTACGGGATTTGGTAGAGGAAGTGCTCATTAGGGTTCCGTTGACATCTCTGAGAGCAGTGAGATTGACTTGCAAAAAATGGAACGATGTATGCAAAGATGGGAGCTTTATAAAGAAGCATATCGTCGAAGCAAAGAAGAAGCAAGTGATGAATGAGTTTGAGATTATCATGATGACGGATTTAAAGGTTTATCTGATGACCGTCGATCTTCACAGCAATGTAGATCCATCAATGACGCTTAAAGGTACGCTTTTTAGCCTGAAGGATGATGCAAATCATCATCATCATCAGGTCGATGATATAGTCAGAGTCTTTTACTGCGATGGTTTACTATTATGCATCACCAGAGACCTCAACTCTAGGCTTGTGGTTTGGAATCCTTACTTTGGGGAAACAAGGTGGATCCAACCCAGAGATCGTTACCACATTTTCGAAAATTACGCTCTTGGGTATGACGAGAAGAAGAAGTACAAAATCTTTAGATTTGTGGATGATTCGTACGCCTATAGGGAAGAGGAACGAATATGTGAGTTAGAACTCTATAGTTTTGAGTCTGATTCATGGAAGGTTGTTCTTCTTACTGTCCCTCCTGAGTGGGAGATAGATTATCATCACCGTGGCGTTTCTCTTAAGGGTAATACTTACTGGTATGCTACTAATAAGAACGATAAGAACGATGATGTTGTTTTCTTGATCTGTTTTGACTTTACAACAGAGAGATTTGGAGCGCCCCTGCCTCTGCCTTTTAACCCTTGTCCTACTTGGGATGATATCGTTTCTCTCTCTAGTGCTGGGGAAGATCAGTTAGCGGTCTTGTTTCAGAACGTTCATACACTGAGGATGGAGATTTGGGTTACGAGTAAGGTTGAGCCTACAGAGATCTCGTGGAACAAGTTGTTCTTAGCGGTTGATATGAGACAACTCATTGGTTTCGCATTTCTGTCAGGGACTTTCTTCATTGACAAGAAGAAGAATTTTGCAGTGGTTTTTGATAGAGATGTTGGTGCGTCTTACACTCGCGGCATTGCTTACATCATTGGGAATAATGGATACTTCGAAAAAGTGGATTTTGGCGAAGCAGCAAACCAGGATTGTTACCCACTTGTCTCTTCTTATGTTCCAAGCACAGAGCAAATTACGCAGCTAACCTGATTAGTATTATTCAACTACTGTATTCGTTCTGTCATTTCGATTGTATAAATCTGACCATTGTTATATCTTTTCTCTGGATCTCAACATGACCTCTAGTTTCTTTTCTTTTTTTTTTGAATTGGGTTTCATCGTTATATTTGTAACTGAGAGCTGTAAATAAAACTATATGTGAACTCTCTTTGCCTCTTGCAGACATTTCTTTGAAACAGTCAACTGCATCTTGAACATATCATCCCTGGGAGATTTCTTAACATTGTTACTTTGCTTGTTAGCTGAAAAGAGAGAGTACTATGCATGACGCAATAACTCTGTTTGCACGTTGAAAAAAACAAGTAAACAAATTTCAAGTAATCTTGATTTGGATACAACAAAAAAACTCAAGGCCACTTACACATATTCCCTATCCAATTGAGACATTTACATGATTCTCATAGAAACACACAACAACTACTAATCGATCCACACCTCTTTTTAGTTTTACTTTTGCATCAAAAGGTGCCTTTGATGGGGCTCCCAAAAATAGGATCAAAGTCGGACGACCACGTGTCTTATTGGAAGCTATTGCCGGAGCGTCTGGATTTACAGCCGTCGCTTCCACCATGGACAAAGAGCCAATTAAAAAGGCTAAAAAGAAAGGGTCGACGCAGTTGACCAACCCTCCTCAAGGTCCTCCGCCAACATTTAATGCGGCTGATCAGGAAGGATTTGGTGGCACGATTGCTGCTTCTTCCCGTGGTGGAGGGTCTGGTTCAGGCACTGGAGGGCTAGGGATTGATCTGAATGTTGATCCAATGGAGGAGGACGAAGGAGGGAGTGCATCTGGTGTTACTCCAAAGTTTGATTTTAACAGGTCACCGTTTGTTTCCGTCTTCTTGTAACACCAGATGCAGCATTCCCTCCTTCGTCCTCCTCCATTGGATCAACATTCAGATCATTGTTTTCTTCGTAACATTGTTTTCTTCCGTTTGTTTTTGTTTCTTTGAAGTACACAATCTTCGCGATATATATTTAATTATATACTAATTATGATATATATCAAATTTAGAAATATATTTTTGAAATGAATTTTGTATGAAAAGTTTATTTTAAAAATGTTTAATATGTGTTTCTTTATATATATGGTTTTTAATATTTTGAAGCAAAGTAAAATAAACAAAACATATAATATATCAGAAATACTTTTGTTTAAAGTAATTAAATCCCTCAAAGTTCTTTTATTTTAGATTTTAATGTTTTGTGATAAATTGTTAGGTTCTTAGAGCATCTCCAACCACACTCTATTTGAAAGTCAATACTCTATTATAGAGTAACATTGGCTCCAACACTACTATATATCTTACTCTACATTAGAGTAAATACTAGGATTACTCTATATTCAACTTTATTTTTTTACACTAACTCTATTTTAGAGTCAAAAATAGAGTGATACATTGAAAAAAATTATGCTCTATTTTAGAGTAAAAAATAGAATATATATTGGAGATAGTTTTAGCACAAATGAGGTTTGTGTAGAGACCAGATAAAATGAAAATAGTTTGCTATTACCAGAAAAATCTCATCTTTCCCTACATCTTTTCCAAAGCTTTAATATATGGATGCGATCAAGACTATATGATGATTCGCTAGATCTCTATAACCAGAAAATTATTATGAAGTCAATAACCATGAAAATAAATAAATAAAAATTATGTTTTAGTCTCAATCGTAAAGAAAAATAATTGATAAATATTGATCTTTTTGCAAGTGAATTTACAACTTTATATCTTCTTTAACTCAATCTTAATATTTGATTTTCTTTTGACTCCACAATATGTTGGTACGTTTGATTTTCTTCAATTAGCCTCCTAACAAATTTCTTGTGAATTAGAAACTCTATATGAATGCTGAAAATGTGTTCTTTTAATTATAAAAAATGAACTCTCCAACCAAGCAATAAACTAAACTTCTGAAACCTGAATTTTGTATTATACTAATGAGATTATGAATGTAGACAATATGTTTTACATAGAGGAATCACCGATGATTATTTTGAATAATTAATAAGTGTATTCCCGATTTACCATATGCTCCAGTGTTTACTCTCTAATCTCGTAATCACCCTTAATATTTTTTTTTTTTGAATAATGCATATTAAAATATGGCTCAAGTCATAAAACTTTAAGAAATATCTAATATTATATCCTGAATTTAATTATGACTAAAATTTATGGAAAGAAAAGTGTGTCAAATTTAATTTTTTAGATTTAATATATTATCTCTATTTTCTAATTATTTAAAAATAAATACCTTTAAATTATTTTTGGATACTATTGTTTTCTATTATTTCATGGGGTGATTAAGCAATTACCTTCGTCTTGTTTTCTATTATTTATTTTCTTTTAGTACATAAGTTTTAGAAACAGTCAACCAGTAACTTATAGAATATTAAATACACATTTAATTTTATCTGAGTTTGTCTTTAATACAATAAATGTGATTATTGAATACAGTGTAATTTTTAAAAATATATTAGAATATATTTGGTATTTTAAAATTAGTCTATCATCAATTAATTTGGTTCCAGTTTTTACTTTGAAAGTATAAAAACTTTTTTTTGTTTTTATTGGTTTGATCATTAGTTTTCTTTTTAGGTTATATGGTATATGCTTTCATTAGAAAATATCTTATATGTTAAAACTAAAAGTTGGTAGAAATATATTTTTGTAACAATGTGAAAAAAAACTTTTAAGCAAACTATACACCATATAAGATAAAAAATAAAATGAAGTAGATTAAAAAAATATTTAATTTAAAATTAGTGAGAAAGACATGTCACATGTGTCATAAACTTAGAGCGCCAAATGTCGCATTGACAGAAAAAGTTAGAAAACACCTTCTTATATTATATAAGAAATATATTTTTGTAACAATTTAAAAGAAAAACTTTTAAGCAAACTATACACCATATAAGATACAAATAAAATGAAGTAGATTAAAAAAATATTTAATTTAAAATTAGTGAGAAAGACATGTCACATGTGTCACAAATTTAGAGCGCCAAGTGTCGCATTGACAGAGAAAGTTAAAAAAAACCTTCTCATATTATATAAGATTGTTGTTTCATAATTTATGTTACATACTTTCATTGAAACCAAGATTGTAATAAGATTTTTTTACATTTGACAAAAAAAAAAGAGTAAGTTAACAACTGAAAATGTCAATGATGTTAAAGAGAACAAACCCAAGATTTTATTTCCATAACTTGATTTGTTTTTAAGCGATAGTGGTATGCTTAAAGGTGTTAATTTGGTTTTACTTTGGACTATTGCACGTATATAACCTACATGTAACTATTTTAGAATGGCAAAGACATCTCGTCTCATCCCGTTTTGTCTTGTCCTGTCCTGTTTTATCTCGTCTCTATCCGTAAATTTTTTTATGTCTCATAACTGGTTCTCTTTTAAATAATTAACTATTAGAAAATTTTTCTTGTTCAAATATTTTGGATAAGAACATATCTGAATTTAGTGCTTTTCTCACATTTTTTATATATAATTTATTTCCTTCTACAATAGAGGATTTGTTCATAGTAAATAAATTAAAAAGCTACTTATTAATATTCAATTTTGCATAAATATATAGTAATACAATATAGTCAACCAATTGTAATTATTGAATTTTAGAGTTTTAAATACTTATTTTAGGGTAATTACTATTTAAAAATATAAATATAAATTAAAATTTCTTTGCATCATTTTTGTTTTTTAAAAATGATTTTTATTTATTTATAATTTTTCTTAAACAACAAATGTAATCCATGAAATACTTTATTTTCATAAATATATATATATATATTAATTTTATTTATAATTACAAAATATATTAGTTACATAAGATCTTGTTAAAGATATTTCTTGCATATCTTGTGTGTTTAGAGAGTATTTACAGATAAGTTGAGTTTAGATATATTTTATATATCCATTAAAATCATTTGAATTGATTTTTATTAATTTCACATATCTTATATATTAATTAACATTATATTATTAAGGCTATAATGAATACTTTACTATTTTAAAATACCTTCTAAAGTAATTTAATTTTTATTTTAATTTTTTTTTAAAATAAAAGTGGATTTATTTATTTGTTTCTAAAACTGTGAAGAAAAATATGCACATAATTTCCTATTTTGGTTTTTTTTTTTCGTTTTTTCGTAAAATATTTATAAAGAATCAGAAAAAAATATTTGTCTTTAGATAGCATATGATGTTCGAGAAATATTCATGATGTTAATTTATCTCTTTAAGGCATCGAACTGTTTATGATAACAATTTTCTATTAACTTATCAATGTTTAAACAAAATGTTAGGTAATAATAAACGTAAATGATATTCTATAAAATTGAGAAAAATAAAATTTTATAACAAAAACAAAATTAGAGTTGGGAAAGGAAAAAGAAAAAAAAGCTCAATAATATATATATTTTTTTTACTTTTCCAGTAAAGTGTTGCCAAAAGAAAACCTCCAAATTCATTTTGTTTACACTATTAAGAAAGTCTCCTGGTGACCAAAAAAAAAAAAAGAAAGTCTCCTAAAAATATTTTATTAAAAAAATACATAGCAATATTCTCCATTTTTTTTTTTCCAATATTCTCCATTATACCTATATTTTTGGTATGTATCCAACATGCATTACATATGATATAACCATGGTCTATAGATAAGAACCATAAAAATTGATATCTAAAAAGAAACATTGAAAGCCCATTAATGGGCAAAACCCCACGAAAGCACCTCCTCTTGATACAATTTATAAGGAGGGTTAAGAGATGTCGAAGCCTTGACCCCTAAGATACAACAATGGCGATAATAATGTCAGAACTTTGTTGATGTCCCTTTCGGTCACAATTAGTATGTTTAGTTCGGTCAAAGAGGGTCGAAGTTCTCTTCTATTATATTGATGTCGAAACACAAAAGACGGGATACAACGCGACTTAAACGGGTTACAAAAGTAGACGAGGATAGTAGACGAGCTGATATCTCGTCGATTCTCCGAGCTATGAGCTTAGAACCGTTGACTTTTGCTTGGACGAGCTAAGCGCTTGTACTTGCTGTACGAATTCTCCTGCTTCTTCTCCGATCCCTTTTTCTAAAGGCCGTACGCCCGTATTTATAGGGAATCGTGTCGGTTCGTCTAGGAAAAATACCATAATACCCTTCTCTCTCGAAAGGGATATTTATGGGCTTTTTCCTGGGCCGGGCCCTTTTGTTGGGATTGGATCTACCCCTAACAATAGTCCCCCCCCCTTCGCCTCTAGTTCGTAGTCTTTAGGCGAAGGACTGCGCGTGGGATGATACAGGGTTACTTTTCTGATTGGGCAAACGAAAAGTAGCGCGTGAAGGTGCGGTTTCCAACGTTGAGGGTCGAATCGTCGCGTTCGGTGCTTGAAGCGCGTGAAATCCGGAAGTTGTATCGTCATTGAGCGCGTGCTGCAATGATGACGTTTCTGGATTCTTCTTTCCTCCCCTATAAATATCACTTCCTCTCTAATCTTGTTATCTTCTTCTCGTGTTTTTGGTGCTCCCGTCGTTCAGGTATTTTTCCTTTCTTCTATCTCGTCGTTATATTGCTTTTAGTGTGTCGTCGCTTTTTCATTATGAATTCTCCTCGATCCGCGTCATCCAATCCCTCTGCCGGAAGTCACCTTCGACGAGCGACGACTTCTGAATCTAGCGGCTCTACCAGATCTGTTCGCCGTCGAACTCGTTCTCTAAGATCCTCTGACTCGTCTTCGACGGATTCAGATGCGGCTCGATTCGAAGAGATAAAGCGTCGTCTTGCTCCTGGATACGCAGTCCCTAGCTCCTCAGGGCTTACTTTCAAGACTCCCTCCTTGATAGACGAGCCATTGAACGATGGCCCATCTTCTCCTAATTTGGACAACGTCCCTTTGCCAACCGTGAATCTCTTCAGTCATATGCCGGCGACGTCGATAAAAATTGATGCGGCAGTTGACGCAGTTCGTATCGGGAAATTAAGAGTTGACGTGACAGTTGTTGCGGATTGTCCCAGGAAACTGAACACGAAGCCGAAGATTTTGATTCCGAACGCCTTTCAACGTCCCTGGGATGCACCTTCCGGCTTTATTTGTCTTTCAGAGAAATACTTCACCGAGTGCGGACTCACCTTTCCTCTTCCGTCTTTTTTGATGACGTATTTTGCTCGTCGAAAGGCGGCTGTTTCCCAATTTGCCCCGGCGACCTTTCGAAATGCTGTCGGTCTTTCGATCATGGCCGAGGCTGCAAGGGTCAAGCTTACTTGTGATCACTTTGAAGAGTTGACGTGTCTGAATCCGTCGAGTCGGGAGAAGACTCCCGGGCTTTATTACGTAGCCTCGGGAAAGAAGACGACGCTCGTCGAGGGTGCCAAGGGTAAAACGTATAACTGGAAAGGCTCGTATTTCTTTTTGGAAGTTGCCGCGGGGGTTATGGAGGATCCGTCGATCCCTTGGTTTTCTGGGTGGAACCCTTCACCCGGTAGCCGACCCTTCTTGATTAGTTATCTTCACTTGCTTCCTTTGTTTTTTTTTTTTAAACCTCCCCCTTTTTTTTAAAATTTTCAATTGTTATTCCGAGGTGTTTGCTTCCATACCCTTCTTCTTTCCGAGCTGAAATAGACGCGATTAAGCTCCGTTGCCCCTTTGTTTGGCCGGGAACCGAGGGTAGAAAGGATCGTCCACGGAAGTCAGCATCCAGCCGAAGACCAAGAGGTACTATTTTTTTTTTTGGTAGTACATATATACGTTGCGAGCTTTGTTTTGATATTGTCCCCATCTTATTATTTATTTTTTTTTTTAGCTGAGACTATGGGGAAACTGAACTTGAACGTCCCTAATGCATCCGCTCGCTATCGGCAAGCTCCATAGCCGCCGTCTCGGTCGGCTCCCCGTCAGGATGTTCGTCGAGGTTCCGATCCCCCTGCTGCAGGGTCATCCAAAAAGGTCCCCCCTTCTCCTCGTCGAGCTGTGGATGATCCTTCACGGATGCATCAAAGGTATCCCCCGCCTAACCGCCACACCGGCCCTGAAGAGACGCTTCCAAGGAGGAAGGTGGACGGAACTCCTGATCGCATTGCCGACCCTCCACAAAGGTCGCAAAAAAGGAAGGATGGCCCTGAACAAGAGCCGTCTGTCCCACTGAAGAAGTCAAAGCTGGTCGACTTCAGCTGGGATTTTGCTCATTCGTCTGGAGCTCGTCCCTTTCCATCTGACTCGCAGTCTTGTGCCGAGTTGTTTCGGAAGATCCATTATGGCGAAGGTCGTCTCCCTTCTGTTGAAAGGATGAAAGAGGCCGACGCTGTCACTGAAGTTGCTCAAGCATCTTTTGAGGTTCGTCGGTTAAATCAATTCGCTTCGCAGATCTTCCTTGAATGTATTTTAATCCTTTTTTTTTTAAACAGTTTATTGCGCGTATTAACCGCATGGCCACCCGCTACGAACGTCGTGTTCGAGACATGGAACGTTCGGGGGCGTCAAATGAGAGGATTGAGCGCCTCGAGGCTCAATTGGGGGAGGCAGTTCGGTCCAACCAGAGGCTTCGCGACCTTGTGGCCAAGCTCGAACATCACCGGAGTGGGCTTATCAAAGAGCGGGATTCTCTCTCGACGAAGCTTAAGGAGTCCGAAGCTTCCTGCAATGGTCTGAAGCTCACCCTTAGCTCAGAGACGAGAAGGCTCAGGGATCGGCGTGATGAATATGGGCACCATGAGCGAATCAATGCCTTCCACGAGGTGGCCGGTCGCGTGCAGAGGCTCCTATCGAAGCACAAAAGCCACGCCGAAGTGGTTGAAGCATCGCGGGAGAAATTCCTCGAATACAACCAAGCTGTTGGGAATGTTCAAATGCTTGAAACGCTCGTCGCCGAGGGTCAAATTTCCTTGCTTGATGAGGAGCTTAAGGGCCAGGTTGTGGCCGTGATGAATCAGCTGAAGGACGAGGTTGAAGAGTTTGATCTGCCAGACATCTCCGAGGCTGATTTTGACTTGTCTCAGATTTTCGCCGGGCCTCTCCCCCCAATTCCGACTTGGATCGCTTCCCCAATCAGCGGGAATACGGAGAGTCACACTGATGAGGGTGGGGACGAAAGGTCGGAGAGTGGGGAGATCGGGGGTGAAGAACTGGACGAGCAGGAGCAGGTTGACGATCGCCCTTCGGACGGAGTTGAGGCGCAAGTCACCGACCAACCTTCTAATGGAGTCGAGGAGCAGGTTCCGGACTGTTCTGCCGAAGGGTTACCTCGTCCTTCCACTCCTGGGCGCGAGTCTCCGGTTGCTGGCCTAGTCTCGTGATCAGTGTTGTCGCCGTGTTGAGGGGTTGGCTCCCTCGTACTATCTTTCTTTTGCCGTGTTTTGGGGTCGGCTCCCTCGTACTTTATGCGCCGTGTATAGGGGTCGGCTCCCTTGAAAACTTTATTCGTCCTTTTGGGGGCATTAATTGAGGGTCTCATTTAATGCTTTAATTTTCGAAGCGTTGCTTATTGGATTCATTGAATGCCTTTTCCGTTTTGGGAACTTGCGCCTGTTAGGACTTGTGCTCCCCGTCCTATAAATAGCCTTTGTGTTTCCCTTCAATCCTGTCTTGGTGAGTTTGTTGTTTTTGTAGGAAGAAGAGAGTTGCTCTGATGCCGGTGACGACAAGATCGGCGTGGTTGCGCAGGGCGCGGGAACAGCTCGGCGTTAGATCCGACGAGGTGATTCAATCAGAACTTAACTATTATAACGCTCGCATTCAGCGATTAAGGGCTTACGTCATTGCCACCCGTCGTTCGTTCGAACGTTACTACGACTTCTGTCGTATTGACGGGGTTGTTGAATGTCTTGAACCGCTGATCGACGAAGGGTTTTTCTTCCCGAAGTGGCGATGGAATCGTTTGGTGGAAGAACGCAACCGGCGCGAAGATTTATGTGCAGAAGTGGTAATTCCCGCACTTGAGCAGGGCGAGCTTGATACCCTTGGTCGGAGGCCGTTTGAGGAACGAGAGGAGATCGAAGCTTGCCGTGATCGTATCGACGTGCTTCGCCGCTACGTGACGCAGTTGGAGAGCACAAACCATTATTTTAGCGAAAGTAGTCGCGTCGAAGGGATTTGTGCGTACCTCGAGGACATGGTTGGGCGAGGCATGGCTGTTCCGATGGATCTGCTGAAGGATGTGAAAGAGTCATGCCGCTATTGGCAGACAACAATTGGCGGGTTGGAATTTGACGAGCCTTCCAATGCCGATCTAGGAATTGAATGACTTGTTTTCCGTTGTTGTAGCTCTTTCCTCTCCTTTTATGTTTTTTGGTTTGTGCCGTAATGGGGTCGGCGCCCTCATCAGACTTGCATCCTCCCCTTTAAATCAAAGTTCGTACTCCTGAGAGTTCTACTTTTACTTGACTCCAATATTTTTTTTAACCTCGCCCCTTTTTTTTTTGTGGTGGTCGGCTTATCTCTTTTATGCGAGTTAGACTCGGCTTAATATAACCGGGGGCGACCGTTAATAGTCGGCTTATCCTTTAGTGCGAGTTACGACTCGGCTTAATATAACCAGGGGCGACCGTTAACAGTCGGCTTATCCTTTGGTGCGAGTTGCGACTCGGCTTAGTATAACCAGGGGCGACCGTTAACAGTCGGCTTATCCTTTGGTGCGAGTTGCGACTCGGCTTAGAATAATACGTCGGAACGTCGGGTCATTACCGGGCCAGGGTAATGACTAAAATAATTCGCAAACGATGATTCATTCTTTTGAAAAAGAAATTTTATATTATTGGCGGCTGTGTCCCGTAGAATGGGACTGCCTACGTACCCTCCGATCAGGAGGGATCAAGCCGTTCGTAGTTCACATTTACATGTTTATTTAAACTATAGAAAGGACGAGCCGGATATAGCCGAGCTCGCTTGGTGATTTTCAGTAGTAGTAGCGCTTGAGATGCATCGAATTCCAAGATCTCGGCACTGGTTTGCCGCCCATTGTTAAGAGTTCGTATACGCCGGGATGGACGACCTTGGATACTAGATATGGACCCTCCCAATTGGCTCCCATTTTTCCGGCATCTGGTTCGGCAGTATTTTCGAAGACTTTACGGAGGACGAGATCCCCTTCGTCGAAATGCCGGTTGTGAACTTTCTTGTTGTAGTACTTAGCTGCGGCGAGCTGGTAGTTTTGGATTCGTAGGAGTGCTTTGTCTCGTTCCTCTTCCAACTCGTCGAGTCTATCCATTTGCATCTGACTGTTAAGTGCGGTGTTTTGGACGAGCATTGTTCGTCGGAGGCTGGAACTGCCAACCTCAGCGGGTGCCATTGCTTCCATCCCGTAGGCTAAAGAGAATGGGGTTTGGTTAGTGGATGTCCTTGGGGTCGTTTGGTAGGACCAAAGTACTCCGTCAAGCTCATCGGCCCAGGCACCCTTCTTGGCGTCTAGTCTTTTCTTTAGGCCATCGAGTATAGTCTTGTTGGTAGCTTCGGCTTGGCCGTTTCCTTGCGGATACCTCGGCGTCGACTTGCTTAGTTTGATTCGCCATCGTGCACAAAAATTTTCGAATTGCAGGGAGATAAACTGCGACCCGTTGTCGGTGACTATCTCGTACGGGAGACCGTGGCGACAGATTACATATTTCCAGACGAAGAGTTGGACGTCCCTCGCTTTGATATTTGCGTAAGACTCGGCCTCGACCCACTTGGTGAAATAATCGGTAAGGACGAGTATATATCGTTTTTGTCTAGAAGTTGGTAGCGGGCCAATGATGTCCATCGCCCAGCGCATGAAAGGGTAAGGAGCTACTCCGGTTCGTAGGAGTTTAGTCGGCTGATGAATAATGGGGGCGTGTCGCTGGCATTTTTCACACTTGGCGACGAACTTTTCGCAGTCAGATATCATCGTTGGCCAGTAATGGCCATGCTTCCTGATTCGCAGTGCCAAGGCTCGGCCACCTGAGTGATTTCCTCCGGCCCCTTCATGCATTTCCATCATGACGCGCTCGGTGTCGTCGCCGTGTATGCAGAGCAAAAGGGCTCCTGCCGCCGTCCATCGTAACAAATGATCTTTCATTAAGGTGTAGTGGGCGGCCTTGGCTTTTAATCGTCGTTTAGCCCATTTGTCTGTTGGCACGTCGCCATCGGCTAAGTATGCTCGGATTTCGACTCGCCAATCTGTCGCGTCGCTGTCTGAGGCAGGTTCGCATCCTCGGCGTGACCTCATCGTTCGATAAGTCGTCCTAATTTCATTGGGCTGGTGGAGTGCGAGGCAAGTCTCGGGGTGTGTTTCGCTTATGCTCGGCGCATCTATGCTATCCACCGGGATGATTCGCCGAAGGTCGGGATCCGATGTTGAAGCGAGTGCTGCCAAAGCGTCGGCCGGGGCATTGTCTCCTCTGGGAATTTTGATGAGCTCAAATTCGTCGAAGCGTTTTGACAAAATCCTAACGACATCGAGGTAGGCGGCCATAGGTTCACTTTTGGTGTCATACTCTCCACTGAACTGGTTGGCGACGAGCTGAGAGTCGCAGAAAGCTCTTATCCGCTTGATCTGCATTCCACTGGCGAGCTTTAGACCGGCGATGAGTGCTTCATACTCGGCGACATTGTTGGTTGCTTGGAATCGGAGACGGAAGGATTGCTCCAAAATTTCTCCGGTCAGCGAAGTTAGTCGAATCCTTATCCCTGACCCAAGATGAGAGGATGCCCCATCCACATGTAGGGTCCACCGGTCATCTGACGGGTCAGTGGGTGTTGGTTCGGCTTCCCCAAACGGTAGTTCAATCAGAATGTCAGCGAGTACTTGGGACTTTGCAGCTGGACGAGTTCGATACTCAATGTCGTACTCGCTAAGTTCGATTGCCCATTTTGTTAGTCGGCCCGATTGATT